>NW_008649800.1:0-65188 GCF_000695815.1 Acanthisitta chloris
CAGGGTCAGGGGCGCGAGGAGCTCCGGAGCACCGCGGGCTGCCCCGAGCGAGCTCCCCGGGTGGTTCTCGGGGAGACGTGGCGTTGTTCGCAGACGTGTTGGGGGAGCGGAGGGGGCGGCGGGGGATGGTTCCCTGCCTGGTCTCTCGGAGATGGAGATAAGCTTCACATGTGCGGAGAGGGACAGACGTGCTGGGAAGGGCTGGAGGCCTGTGGGGACGGATGAGCCCGGCACAGTTCGGAATGTGCGCTGAGGTGCTGGGTCTGCCTGCAGGGTGGTGGTTCCCAGGGCTGCAGAGGTGGTCCTGGGCTCTCACCAGGTGCTGTAAAGCAGGTGAAGGACTCAGCGCTGAGCGCTAAGGTCATTGCCGTGAGCACTGTTGGGCTGCAGGGATGATGCTCCTAGGAATTCGCGGAAACCTTTGTTTGAAGTCTCGTGTTGTATGTATAGTAGGTCTGGCACATACACAGCAGTGAGTGTGGAAGGGAGCTGGGAGAAGGATCTCTACTGCAAAATGCTTATCGAAACATCTCTCGTGTCAGTGTATGTTTTGTCGTCTATAGAAGGTGTTTATGCAGAGTCAACTTTGTTGTGCTGAGATCCTTCACGCCCTGAGTGCTGTGTGCCCTTTGCAGGCTCTCTGACCATGTTCTTGCGCTTGTCCTCTGCTCTCCTAGCTCTGTTCCACTCGAGTCCAAGGAGCAGAAGGGCAGTGTTGATTCCTATTTCTGCATATCAAGTCTCCTTTCTGTCACCCAGAAGCACTTTAAGGCTGACAGCATCAGGCTTACATTTTAAAATAGCTGTAAGGAGCACTCCAGCACTTTCCACAGCCAGAACAATGTGAAGGCATTTGATGTTAAGAAGATCATTTTAAGACTGCATTTTAGATGTATTCCAGTTGTTATCGCAGCTTTGCTTGCCACATTCCTGAAAAATCACTGGCAGTGAGGATCAGTGAGTTTTTGTTTTGCTGCTTATGTCTTAAGATCAGTTGTCAAGGTGCCAGCCATTTAAAAGGTAGGGAATATTTTGGACTAATTCTTTTATTTCTACAAGCATTCTTTTTCCCAAAAAAAATCTTAACAAAAATATACATAAGAGAATGGAATGTTGTTTGTAAAGTTAGGAAGCTAAATAGTAAGAGGGTGAGACACCCTCGTACTGAAACTCTTAATTTCCTAGCAAAGGTGATGTTTATTGATACTTCCCAGCACCCATTGAACTTCTGGGTTGTTCCTGTAATCTTCAATAGCATTTTTTGTTGTTTAAAAAACCTGCCAGAACAGTGTCTGTTCACATCTTTTGACTGTGTCCTCTGAAATGTTCTTAGCTGTGAGTCATGTATCAAAACATTTTAGTGGTGGAGGTGAAAAAGCAGCAGGGAGAAATGAACACTAAGGCTGAAGTCTACTAAAGTAAGTTGGTATCAAATCCCATTTTGTTCTTTAGGGGTCAGTTGCCTATAAGTCTCTGTGGGACTAAGGCTCTGTGAAGTTTTCTTTCCAGTTTATTCGTACACTGCGTAAAATCTGTATCACTTTTTGGTTTTGTTTTGTTCACCAACGCAGTAGCTCAGATATTTCTCTTGGAGCTCTGGACACTAGTGATTTTTCCTTATGTAAGTAAAATATAAAAGATTGCAGACTTGTATTTATATCCTTCCTGTTTCCTCCCTCTAGCTTCCTCATGCCAACATCACTAGATAATAGTTGTGTAATAGTTCTACATTTACAGTGTGTTCCACAGAGTGCTTTTCATGTGAAAGAGTGCTTCAAACTGCAGAAGGAAATCCCTGTTCCACAGCTAAATTGTGGTTGCTGCTGGAGTGGAAATGCTTCAGCCATTCTTCAGCAGTTCAGCTCAGGGGAAGTAAATAGACTTCTTCAGCTGAATCTAGGGAAGCTGTTTAAGGGTACAAAATAATACTTGAATATTCCCCCCTACTCCAGTCCCTTCTCAAGGACAAGAAGGTTGTCAGCTATTCTTCCCCCAAAGTGCTGTGGAATCTTTTTTCTTTTTTTTTTCCTAAGCATACTCATGGAGGATTCTGCTGGTCTCAGATGAGGCCATGGAACATGAAAGCTGACAATCTGAAACCGAATGAATGTGAACATTGTTATCCTGGTTCTTTGCTGAAACACTAATAAACAAGTGATGACAGGAGGCTGGATAATGCATCTACATCTTTAGGAGTGTGAATAGTAACTAAACTGAACTAGCAAGCTCTATGGAGTAAGACCCCAAAAGTGGAAGATGGAAGACCTGACAGCAGGGATGATGTCTTCTAAAAATGCTCTTGTCTGGGCTGTTTGTTGACAAACAGTTCAGGGTTAGCTGGACTGTAACTGCTTTAGAAACCAGCTGATGAACAGGAGAGCTGTAGAAGCACAGGATACTTGAGCACCTTCTCAGAGCCACTGTTTTTGATGCAGCTTTTGATGGCAGCTGTGGCAGGGGAAGTACTGGCAGCAGGTTTAATAAGATACTAATTTGTCATGGAAATGCAATGTTTGCCTGATTGTTAAGAGTGGAACATGCAGGAGAATGGGATTATATGAAGTGGGCATTGTTTCTATCCGAAGTCTGCAGAACAGCTGAGGTTAGAAAGGATCTGTGGAGTCAGTCTAGTCCAGCAGCCTATCCTCAAGGCAGGGTCAGCCAGAGCAGGTTCCTTGAGGTCATGTCCAGACTGTTCTCAGTTGCCTCCCAGGGTGGAGACTCCAGCCTCTCTAGGCAAACCTATTTCAGTGTTTGACTGCTGTCATGATATTTTAAAAAAGTAATCTTTTGTTTGCAAGAAATATTCTGTATTTCAATTTGTGCTTGTTGCCTATTGCACTTTTACTGGGCCCTGCTGAGAGTAGCAGGCTCCATCTTCTTTATCTGCCCCCATCAGGTATTCATACACATTAGTAAGGTTTCCCTTGAACCTTTTCTTCTCCAGGTTAAACAATCCCAGCTTGCTCAGCCTCTCTTCATATGTCAGGTGCTCCAGCCTGTTAGTAATTTCTGTGGCCTTCTCTTCACTCATTCCAGTGTGTCTGTTTCTCTTGTACTGGAGGCTCATAACTGGATACAGCACTTTAGGTGGGTCTAACCCCTAGTTAGAGGGGAAGTATCACCTTCCTTGACCCACTGGCAGTGTTTTTCCTAGCATAGCCCGAGGTGCTGGTCGTGGCCCTTGCTGCAAGGGCCCATTGCTGTCATGGGCAGCTTGCCCACCAGGACCCTCAGGTTCTCTTTTGCAAATCTACCTTCCAGGCCTTTGATCTTCAGCATGTCCTGGTGCAAGTGGTTGTTTCTTCCTGAGTGCAGGACTTGGCATTTCCCTTTGTTGAATTTTGAGGTTCTTGTTTGCCCTATGCTGTTGAGGTCTGTATGAATGGCACCACAACCACATGGCTCATTAACAGTTCCTTCTAGTTTTGTATCATCTGCAAACTGTGGAGGTGCACGCTGACCTGTCATCTAGGTCACTAATGAAGATGTCGTACAGTTGAGTTCTTTACCCACTGAAGCAGAAAAGGTGCAAGATTAATTTTCTGCGTAATTGGTTGTACTGCTTTATATTTTCCTATGTTAATAAGCTTCAATATAAGTTGGTTTTGAACACAGCTTTGTGCTGTGATACTACAAGTCAGTACTTCTGTCAGAACTTTGAACATGTAGCAGTAAAGGCTGTTCATGAAAGTGGTTCAGGCAGAACTTAAGAAGGACAGAAGTGACAACTTGTAACATCTAGTTCACTGTCAGTACATCAGTGTAAAAAATACATGTAACCATGATAGAGTCACAGAATTGTTTAGGTTGGAAGGGACCCTAAATGTTGTCTTGTCCCACCCCCTGGCCATTGGGAGGGAACCTTCCGCTAGAACAGGTTGCTCAAAGCTGCATCCAGCCTGGCCTTGAAGACTTCCAGGGATGGGGCAGCCACAGCTTCTCTGGACAACCTGTGCCAGTGTTTTACCACCCTCACAGGGAAGAATTTCTTCCTAATATCTAGTTTAAACCTACTTTCTTTCAGTTAGGAGCCAGTCCCCCTTGTCCTATCGCTATGTGCTGTTGTGAAAAGTCCCTCTCTAGGTCTCTTGTAGGCTCCAGATTGTTACCTGATTTGTGAAGTGCTTTTGAAGCAGAAGGTTGACTAAGTAAGCTAAGCCTGGACATCGGTAACAGTCAGCTCTGCATTAACTCATTGTGAACACTTACATGTCATGCTTAATCCATCTTCAGACCAGGTGCCATGACTCACCGAGCGCCGATGTCCATGCTGAACATTCTTTCTTGTGTTGAATAATCCACTTCCTGTTTTGACACATCATGTGCGTTTGTCAGCAAACAAGTGTGACATCTCTTGTGCTGCTGTTGTTCTTCTGGACTGGGCTCTGTGCTAAGGAACACCCTGTTCTAAGAAAAAGAAGTTTGACATTGCAAAGCAGCTGAAGTAGGAGTTGGCTCCTGTTGGTCTCTTTTCCACCCCTGCCCACTCACTGTAAAACATATTTTAAAGTGATTAATGAAGAAAACACAGTAAAAGGCAGTAAGTAACAGCATGGCTACAAGCTAGAGATGTTGCTTGGTTATCAGTGTTCCTTTGTGCCTGTAGGAAAATGCTTCAAGAAAGATAATTCTCAAGCATCTTACAGAAGATCTGCAGTTAGTATCTTCAAAGCAAATACTTCTGATGTTGCAATTCACAGTTGCAGCATACTTGATTTGTAGTGTTTTCACAGCACAGTGGCCTGTGATTTTGCAAGCTTGGGTTGTGTATGTTTTCTGGCATAGAAATAGTATGTATGGTAGATAGCATGTTGGGGTCTTTAAATGTTGGCGTAAAGCAAGAATAGCTGTGAAATGTTTGATTCTTTGCATAGGGAATGTTTTTCAAGAGTTGGGAAACAGGAGTAAAGATGAGCTTCAAACATTTGCTGGATATTATAATGGGAGGAAAATGGTTCAAGGCTTAGTGTGATAGGAGTAGAGCTCTTGCTGGATGTTATGGTTACCTAGTGTGAAACTAGGTAAAACTAAAGTAAAAGAGGTAATACACTTAGTAGCACTTTGGTCCATCATATACTCTGATGTGAGTCTGCTGATTTGAATCAATAATCGTTAATTATTTGTCTTAGCAGAAATGCTGTCACTTCAGCTGTAATGGATTATTTTGGGAGCAATCTGATTGGAAATGGGATCTTAGGCCTTAAGGCTCCAGCCAGGATCATGGTGTCTGGACTGTGCGAACACACACAAGGACGACAACCTCTTATATTTAAAGAGGTGGCACTGTGATTAAAATGAACAAATATTTGGAGAAGAAAGAAGGATCAAAACAAATGGAGAGACTGTCTCGGGACACAGACCTGCTCTGTGGCCTTAGCTTAGCAACTCAGGTGCCTCTTCGGACAGGAAGGAATGCTTAGCTTCTTGCTAGTAGTCCAGTATTTCTACCAGAAGAAGAAAAGCAGAGACGTTTCTTTTGAGGCAGGACTCCAGGATGACAGCTATAAACAAGTGTATTGAAAAGGATGACATTCCTAGGGTGGCTCTAGACAGGGCTCTGAAATGGCTGTCAACTTGAGGATGCAAGACAGTTTTCTATAACTGTAAAGTGCTTAATTTTGTTATAGGAAGCCTTGTTCAAAAGTTCATAAGGTATTCAGAAATAAGCTACTAGTGGTTTGTGTAAAAGGATAATATTCTGAAGGAGTTTTCTTGTTTCTGTTGAGTATATATGTGCGTGGCAGATGGGTAGTCCAAGAATTTTCACTGTAATTCTCTCCTGTATTGAAGTAGCAGCTTTGAATAATGTAACTATACTTTCTTTCTAGACACAGCTACTCTAGAATATACAGTACTGTCTTCCTGAGTTGAAAACTGGCTTGTTTTTAACCAGGGCAAACTAGTAGGATTTACACTTCAAAAACACTGTAACTGTTTTTAAAAAACTAATTTTTCATCCAAATTATTTGCAACTGCTTTTAGGCTTATGAAATTACTTTGTTTCGATATATATCTCTACAAGAGTTTATATTAATGCTTTCAGCTAAGTGAACTGAAATCTAGCTGTTCTTCTCAGCCTCTCATTCTGAAATATACTATTTCTCCTTTCTTTTAGCTTTCTTTTCCTTTCTGATATTTGCCTAGAACAAAGAAAGACTATCACTTTTGCAAGGAATTGGTAAGAGCTACTCAGCAGAAGAATTCAGTCTGTGAATAAGTGGAGATATCATTTACATTTTGGATGAGTTCAGTGACAAGTAATGATGCTGACTCTGTTCTGAAATAATCCAAGAGTCATAGAGGAAAAAATGAAGTATATAAAAATATAGAATTTCAGTAATTCTGCATGGAAATGCCTAATTGTTGTTGGTTTGAGGGGAAAATTGTCGATAGTTTGTTGTATCCTACCTCATTTTTCAGACAACATCATGTACACTACACGTCCTCTCCTCTGTTTTGTTGAAGGTGAACATGGTGATATAATTGAGTCTCAAGGACTTTGAGCTCAATGCTCAAAGGTGTTTCTTGTGGGGTTTACTTTTTCTCTTGACGCTGGTTGTTTATTAAAACTTTTTAGGAGATACTAAGTTTTTTCTTTCATGTCCTCAGACTTCCTCTTTCCTCTTGCCTGAAGTAGAGCTAAGTTGTCTTTGCTTCTAGTTTTTTGAAAGGCAATTGCATCACTGCACTTCTCTTTCTTTTCTCTACCTGTCTGTGGCTAGGCTTAATTTCATGTCAGGGCTCAATATGTGGCATTTGAAAAGCTTGTTTATACCTCAGAAAGTCTTCAACTGAATTGTCTTGGGGACCTGTAGATTCACACAAATCTCTGATGCTTTTCAGGTGTTATAAGCTAACACAGTTGAGGAGAGGAAGCACATCATTTTTCTGACCCTTGAAAGGAGAGCATAGCTCTGTAATGGTTCCCCCCAGCTAATCTGGTAGGACTCTTATTTTTATATTTCTTGAAACCTTTTTTTCTCCCCACTAGTTCTGTGACTTCATGTACTTGATAAGTTTTTTAAAAATCCATTTCAAATCCCTTTCTGTCCCTGATGAAAAGATACACAATGTAGATATTTGTTTTTAAAAAATCACATTTTGTATGGGAAGGAGTTACTTGCAGCTAGGAAACTGTAACACTGAGGAAGGATGATTCACAGACATCTGTAAAGTCAAGAAATCTAGTTAAAAGTTCCCCACACATGAGCTGGTACTGATGTCAAGCTAGACATGATTAGCTCCTTTTTTCCAAATACAGAATGAAATTGGATGCTCCTCTACAGAATTGCAAACTGATGTAAAAGATGCTTGTTTCTGTTGTCTATACTATTTGCTGGGAAAATTTGTTTTTAGAAAATAAACCTTTGAAAAATTCCTGTTAACGGGTGTCTGGGGAATGGTCTTACTTTCACCACTTAATAATTCTTCTTTGAGTTGTGGTGACTTTTTTGAGGTCTCATCTTTACTCTAGTTTCCAACAACCACATGATTGCTATGCAATCTGTTTTTTTACTGGGTGTTTTCCTGCTGCATCTGAACTAGTTTCCTCTATGCATTCACTGTGGCGTAGAAACTCTTCTTGATTAATGTTGTGGTCTGAAAGAGATTTCTTTGGGGTTTAGTTTCCTTTTTATTTGGAGTTCTTTAGGCTTGAAAGTACGTAAGTAAAGTAGGAAGCTAGCCGTGTATGTTACCAGATAAGTTTGAGAACTGGTGAGCTAAAGGCCTAGTGTAAGGCTGAACACTTGTGGGAGGATCAAGGCTTGCATTTTTGCTCAACTTTAATCATGAAAGAAACACAGTTTTCAGTATTGCTCTTAACCAGTTAGAAAAACCCATGGGCAGCATCAAGCTGGTGTTTGAAGTTTCAAACAGTGGCCATTACACTTTGGCCTAACATTGTATACCTTTAGAGGAGCAGAAATGTAGGATTTAATACTTTTTATAAAAGCTTATTTAGGTTGGGAAAAATCCCTTTCTTCTGTGTCCAGTACCAGATTTAGTAGCCAACCTGTGTGATGGAGCAAGATTGGTGTTAGGGTTCTGCTGGCATCTCTGCCAGCCCTGCTGGTATTCAGCTGTTTGAACAGCCTGGAAGTGAGTGAGTGCTGAGATGGAACAGTTTCCTTGATAATTGAGGTATTACAGATAGAGCCCAAGTGTGAAGCAGTGGAGAAGAATGAGAGACTGAATGTGTGTTAAAACAGATTACATTCAATATAGGCAAGTGTGGCACGATGCGGTTTTTAGGTGTGGTGGAAAGAAAATTAATCCCAGTCTTGTATAGACAAAAACTGAGTGGGAAATGATTATCATTGCTCAGTGGATTCTTGGGGTTATAGTGAATGTTACTGTGAGTGATCAGGTTAATATTGACAAACACAGGACAGAAGTGTTGAGAAAGGGAAGAATGGAGAACCTCATTATATAGCAAAAAAAATCCATAATTTCTTCTTCTCTGAAGTACTATCAGTTATTTCTTTTTTCTTCTCCCTTTCCTCATCCTGAAAAAGGATGTAGTAGAACTGGAAAATGCCTACAGAAGGGCAAGAATGATTAGAGATATGGAATGTCTCTTCAAAGAATGGTTTAGAAAGAGCTGCTTCCGTTTCAAGATACATGAGAAGTATGTGGGAGAGAGCGAGCATTCACTTTTTTGCTTCCAAAACAAGAACCAAAGGGTTTCAAATTAGGGTGTAGTAGTTGACAAGTCAAAACCAAAGAATATTTCTTCACGCAGTGTGAGGCTGTGAAATGTCTCACCACAGGATGTTGCAGTGCTAAAACTCAGGTCAACAACAACCAGCAGAGTTCATGGGTGAGAAATGCCCTGTGGTGTTTCTACTATTAAGCTGCCATCTCTGGTTCAAGAAGTCCAAAGAGATTGATTTGGATTAGGATCTTCATTTTCTTGCCTTTTTTTTTTCCAAGTGCCATCTCCTTTCTGGATGTTGTCAGAGAAAACGAGCGACAGAGGAGAGACTTTTGGTCTTACCTGGTATGGTCACTCGGATCTTCATGTGGAAGTGTATTTGGTGTTTAAATTAGCAATGGGGACCTATGATTCAGTCTCTTTAGAGAGTAATTGATAAAATTAAGGTAGGAAAATACCCTTGCAGACAGTGTAATTCAGGCTTCTGCTTGAATCTGGGCTAACTTCAATGTGAGTCTGAGTTGCTCAGCATCCTGCCTAATTTTGAAAGTTTTCAGGGCTGGAGATTTCATCACCTTTCTGGGCTGCTGTTCAGTGGTTACCAGCTCTCCTGGTTGAAATACTTTCATTATTTTATGCCCAGCTAGAATTTTCTTCAGGTCCAGTTGCCAACTCTGCCTCCTCCTTTTTTGCTCTGTAACTCAGAAAAGTCTGGCTGGCTCTTATCTCTGACCTTCACATTTAGGTAGTAGAAAGCTTCTATCAGATAGTGCCACTCCCAGCTCTCTGCAGCCTTCCCTTCTGCGAGTGAAACAAGCCTGCTGCTCTCAGCTTCTCTTGGATTTGTTATCCTCCAGCCAGCTCACCATCGTGTGGCAGCTTTCTGGACTCTTTCCAGTTTGTCAGCATCTCTTTAGTGGGAGGGGGGGAAGTGACCTGAAAACCAGACTCAGTATTCCAGATGAGTCTGCATGAGTGCTGAGCATGAACAATCACTCCTCTCAAGCTACTGCCTTTAGTCTTGCTAAGGCAGCCTGGTGTGTGGTTAACTTTCATTGCCACAAGGGTCTGTTGCTGATTCATGCCCAACCTGCTGTCCATCAAGACCTCTGCATCTTTTCCTGCAGAGGTGGTCCTAGCCAGTTGTTCCATAGCCTGTGCAAAAGGCTGGAGTGGTTTTGTGTCAGGTGCAGGGCTCTGTTTTTTTGCCTTTGCATTTCATGAATTTCTTGGTGTATTTCTCCAGCTTGTTTCTTCTGAATGGCAGCTTTGCCACCTGGTGTTGTCCAGCACTCCACCAGCTTGTTGTCCTCTGTGAGCTTTCTGGTTGTGTGCTCCATAGTGCAGATGGTTGAAGGCTGCCATGCCTGCAGTGAGGACTAGAGCAAACAGTCATAAGCTGAGATGGAAGATTCAGAATGGATGTTAGGAGATTTTTTTTCACTGTTAGAGTGGTCAGGCGCTGGAATAGGTTGCCTAGGTGTTTAAGAGGCATCTGAGTCTGGCACTGGAAGATAAGGTTTAGGGGTTACAGGAGATTGGCAGATTAATGGTTGGACTTGATGATCTTAGAGCTCTCTTCCAACCCTGACAATTCTATGAACATGACACACATGTTGAAGCTGATAACATTCCTTGGGAGTCAAGCAGTACTTGGAATTGGCCAGCAGGAAGCTTTTGAACCAGTGACCATTATTGTTAGAGCCTGGCTGTCCAGTCAGTCCCTGGCCTGTCTTGTATTCCAACCTTCATCCATGTCTCCCCAGTTTGCCTCCCACTATACCTTTGTAGCCAGTGTCAAAACCATCACTAATACTGGCATGAAAAGCTGCCAGCACACTCCTGCCGTCCCAAGGTAGTAATTTCATCACTGAAAGCAGTGTTGTCAAGCTTGATTTGCTTATGGCAGATCTGGGCTGTTTATTCCTAGTCGCCTTTATGAGCTTGGGAATGGTTTCCATATGAATTTTTGGTTTTCTGTAACTTTCCTAAGAACTGAGATGAGTCAGACTAGCCTGTAGTTTCCATGATCTTCCAAGTTCTCTTTTTGGAGTAGAGACAAGAAACTTGCCCCTTTCAGTCACGGACAACTTTCTTGGTTCACCATGATATTCTGGCAGTGGTAGCAGTTTTGCAGTATCTTCCATGAGCTCCTTCAATCCCTTCTGCTCCCATGTACCTGTGCATCTTCAGCTTGCTTTGGACTTCTTATGTGAGTAGCACCTTTCTCCCCAGAGTCAGTTGCTCACACGTGATAAGGAAGGCCTAGAAGACCTTACCAGTAAAGACAGAGAAGGCATTTAGAACTGAGACTTGGTCCTTTGTTGCTAGATCACAATTCAGTTCTGTAGATGCTTTTCATTTTCCTTATGCTGTTCATGTGTCTATAAGGCCCTTGTAATTAAGAGTTACTTATTTAAACTCTAGTTGAATGGAGTGGATGTGTACATTGGCCACGCTGGTAACAAGTGCTGGATTTTTAGCTGTGACTCAGAGTGCTTTTCCTCCATCGTGGCTGGAGGACTGTAACCTCTGCAAAGAAGACCTTGCCACAGTTCATGTTTCTTTTGTTACGTTGTACTTTCTCCCAAGCAGAGAGCCCTTCAGCAGTGTATGTATTCAGTTTGTTTGGAAGCCCCAGGTGCTTAATGAGTGAGTGACTGTGTCACAGAAGCTTTGAGAGTGCAAAAAGGCTAAAACTTCGCCACATTCTCAAAATGCCATTATGCTGCTTAATAGAATTCAAGGTGCTAAAACAAGCCTAAGTCCAGTCTGGTTGTCTGACTTCCACCTAAATGCCATTGAGGTAGCAAAGATTTTTTTTAAGCTTTCATCACTATAATTAATGAACTTCTGTGAGGGGGGAAAATAATTTGCATTCTCCTCTCCCATTTGATACTGTTAAGGGCTATAGATGGTATGTTCTTACCTCGTGTTCTAAAGCCAGTTTGCTGTGGCCCTGTAGAGTAAAGCATAGGCAGAGGTGAGAGCACTCTCAGCAGCTGTTTCTGTGTATCCAGTTTATGGATGGAATACTAAGTGTGTGGATGTAGATACATTAAGAAAACCTTAAGCAGAGAAGTTAATCTCATCAAAATGTTGATAATGAATGCAAATGCAAAATGAATACATTCTAAGTTGCTGTGTAAAGGATTGACTGGCTTAGAATCATAGAATGGTTTGGGTTGGAAGGGACCTTAAGGACCATATAGTTCCAACCTCCCTACCGTGGACAGGGACACCTTCCTCTAGACCAGGTTGCTCAAAGCCCCATCCAACCTGGCCTTGAACACTTCCAAGGATGGAGCATCCACAACCTCTCTGGGCAGCCTGTGCCAGTGCCTCACCACCTTCACAGTAGGGAGTTTCTTCCTTATCTAACCCTGCCCTCTGTCAGTTTGAAGCAATTCCCCCTTGTCCCATTGGTACATGCCCTTGTCCAAGGTCCCTCTCCAGCTCTCTTGGAACCCCTTTAGGTACTAGAAGGGGCTCCCTGCAGCCTTCGCTTCTCCAGGCCGAACAACCCTAACTCTCCCAGTCTGTATCCATAGCAGAGGTGCTCCAGCCCTTGGAGTATCTTCATGGTGTCCTCTGGACTCCCTATACTGGAGGTTCCAGGACACTGGACACAGGTTTGGTCTCAGGAGAGCACAGTAGAGGGGCAGAATCACTTCCCTCAGCTTGCTGGTCACACTTCCTTTGATGCAGCCTAGGATACAGTTGGCTTGATATTATTTTTATTCCTGTAAATACTTATTTACAGACTGATAATAAACACTTGGGAAGTGTATACAGTTTGCTACCCATCAGGATACAATATATGGAAGCATTTAATATGGGCTGGGTTTTTTCCAAGTGTTAATATGCATTCAAAAGACTCAAGAAAATGGAATCACTTAGTAAATAAGTGGCTTATTGAAAATTTCTTTTGATGAAAATATACTTAGTATTAAATTCACTATATTTAAGGGGATTACAAGTTAAATTTCATGTGGCCTGTGAAAAGAAAGATTCCCTACCTGCCCAGTTTGAACAGTCTTAGCCACTTCATGATTTTAGAACTATCAGTCCTGCTCTGGTACCTTATTCACATTCAAGGGCTGGAAGAGGACTGTGTTTGGGCTGAAGGCCAGATAGTTGTAATACAGTTGAGTTCCTAAGTGTAAGCTTAAAAACTGCCTCTGGTGCTTAGCTCTGCAGTTTTCTACTCCTGCTCAGCTGAACAACCAGGGTATAGCTCACATGGCAGTCCTTCCTCCTCTTCCACCAGTTCAAGCTTGTAGGCCCAGAAGGATTCTTTCCTTAGTCTTGTCTCCATGAGAGGTTGTTGGAGCATGTTCTGGGACAGCACACCAGAATTTTCTGGCTTTCTGAGACCAGAGTGAAGTAACTCCTGAAATGAAGGAAAGATTTGGTTCGGGTTAATCAGTTGTCTCTGCCTTTCTGTGAGCATTTACCACCTGCAAACAGTCATGCTAGAATGGCAGAAGCCTCCAGCCAAGCTGACTTTCTTTCACATCACAGTAAAATTTTCATCTTGGAAGAACTTGTCACTGTAATTTTACCCCTTGTGAAGCCTGTTCTAACTTCAGTCAAATTCCTTTTCACTAGATTTAAGTTTGACCTGTTTTAGTACTTGCTTAGGTTGAATAATGTGTCTGCAGCTGTGGAAGCTGATGAACAAAAGGGGCAGAATCTATTCAGTGACACTGGATTTAAATGTGCTGCCCACTAATATTTTACAACTCTCCTTTGTGTCCTCTTGTATGTTCACGGTATGAGCCATCTGGGTGTGGTTTTTCAACCTCTAACTAGTAGGACAAGTTGGTATTGTGCTTTCACAGAATATATTCTGGTCAGTACTTGCTGCTGATTCTTCTTTTTTCCTTAAGGTAGTACTTCCCTAGGCTGAGTTCTGTAGGTGGCTCTTGTCCTTAAGGAATAACTGTATAATTCAGGCTTGGTCCAGAGTGCTACTGGCAGGA
The DNA here is from genome assembly GCF_000695815.1 of Acanthisitta chloris. Classification (NCBI taxonomy): domain Eukaryota; kingdom Metazoa; phylum Chordata; class Aves; order Passeriformes; family Acanthisittidae; genus Acanthisitta; species Acanthisitta chloris. The sequence continues at coordinate 13,645 of NW_008649800.1, forward strand.
ATGATTCAAAGTCTCTAACAGGCTTGTAGCAACTAATGATATGTAAATTTTGCACCTGTCTCTTGATCTAAAAGTTTGGTGTTTACTGTTTTCTAACTATGGTACCTGAAAATTAAAGTGAACCATAATTAAGAATTTTTAGAATTACATTGTCCACAGATATTTTTTTATGTTCTCCTTCCATTTCCTTTCACTATTGGAGGAAAAAATACCAACTTTTTGGTACAGTGCTGTAACGTTTGAAGATTTCTGTGAAAAAGCAAAGCAGTGCTGGGGAACAGAATCTTGTGGAGCTGTAGGGTAACAAAAGAACCAGCAGATCAAGATGCAAAGTTGAGATAAAATGCAGCTCTGTAAGGAGTGTAGCAGTTGCCATTTCTAAGTTTTGGCATTCATGGAATCTAGTCCTGTAAAGTAAGTGTAACAGCTATACCTGGATACGACTTACAAATATACTCTCCTAAAAACTGCTGGCTCTATAGTGAGAAACAAGTGCCTGTGCAAATTATGAAGGTCTCTGGTAAAGAGTATTTACTGTCAGTTTCAATTATGCAAGTAATTTCATTGTACTGTTAAAGCAGTTTCCCTTGTTATGGCACACTAAAGTTATGTTTCACAATATTTTCACTTTTATTACTTTCAGAGTATACAGTTCAACTCATAGCCTCTTCCACACAGGATATTCACAGATTTTTTTTTTAGGGTAGGAGGCGGGAAAAGATAAAACAGTATTTAAAAACCTATTGCACCTAGACACATTCTAAATGATATATAATGATGCCAGCTGAAATTGAAAGTCTAATTCTTCTAAATGTCATGTGAACACAAACTGTGCCAGGAATCTGCAGGCTAAAGAGACAGAGCACAGGAAATGGGAGCTGTTGCTGCTCTTGTGTGCAGATAAGGAACTAGGGAAAAGGGAGATTAAACTGAGACTTTCTTCAGACTGACTCGATCTGTGTCCAGTTCAACAGACTGCTCAAAATTTAACAAAAGCACTTTCTGTAGTCAGAAAGATACCTCAAATCACTAGTAGCTTCTGAAAAGTCTTGTCTGATGTAGCTTTTCGGTGTGTCACGGAAAGCTGATTAGCAAAATACTTGCAGAGATGTTTTTCATTGAACAGTAAGAAAAATGCAGAGGGGGGAAGGGAAGAAATTGTCTTAAGGCTCTCTGGCATCAAGTCTTGGAAGAGTTGGAAATAAGTTTCCATGTTCAAAGGCATGAGATGTCAAAATAATGGATCCCCAAAACATTCATTCAGTTGTGCTCTAAAATATTTTTTTTCTTTTTTCTTTTGTGGAAATGGAGAAATAAGAGTTGAAGTTGGAATATGAGATGGCTATAGAGATTACTCAGTGGGTGTTGAAACCTATTAATTGTGATGGTTTATGTGGCTTGAGTGGGTGCAGTGCTTGGATTTTAGGGCAAGATGTATATGGGAAGTAATTGTTTTAGCTTGGTGCTTCCTGTGGCAAAGGCATTTGTTCAGGTCTTAGTTTGAGATGCCAAAAAACATTAAATAGATAATTTCAGTCTTCCTGAGAGGAAGGGGAGCCCTTTCATATCTTATCAGGAGTATCCTTGTGTTCCATTTCTGTTACAAATAAGAACAACCTATTGTGGGTCATGCACAGTCTTGGAAAGCAAGTGCTTTGGCTGATCTTCCTTACTCTGGACTAACTCTGTTCTCTAACAGGGAATCACAGTGATTATGTAGTAACCTCTTCGCCAGTAGAGCCCAAATGGATTGTGGACCCTGTGAATATTTTCTTGCGTGCAAGAGGAAAGTGGAGACCTTGATATAAATGATTAGAAGTTATATGCTTGAATGATTTGTAATCAAACATATGTGTGATATGTTCCAAACAGAACTCTGATTTGTGTTTCCTGTTTTACCTTTAACATGTATAATCAGATTGCTAGCTAAATTATGCCTTTGATTAATGGAAAAGCAATCAAAATTATTATATCTACCTGAAAGACATTCTCATGGGCTTTTTCAAGGTAAAAGATAGGGGTGAATTAAGTGTGGAACATGGAATGTTTTTAGCTCTAAAATTTCTGTTTCTGTGAAGTAATAGAACTTGCTGTCTGAATTGTTTATGCTGTCTCTGTAGTGGAAGCAACGTGACAGGAGCAGCTTAAGCTCTCCCTAAATTATTCAGTACCCTAAAATTTGACCAGGCTGTAGACTACTTCCATATATATGTCCTTAGTGGCCATCAGTAGCAGTTTTGGTAGGACTGTCCCATAAAGGTGTGGGACAAGTAGGACAGGAGGCCTCCAGGAGTGGTTGATATTTAAGCCCAGGGATGGAGCCTTAGAGGAATTTAATGAATTTAGCCATGCAGTGTAGGCTTTTTTTGCTAAAAGAAAATTTATGTGGAGTTTCTCTTAACATTCATATAGTCCTAGTGGAAGTAATATTCAAAAGTAGCCTTTTGTGGGCAGTAGTAGGTAAGAGACCTATTAGATTTCCTAAATAACTGTTGGTGTACTGTGTATAAATTTTTCAGTAGCCTATGTGCATTATACATGCTTTCCCAAAGGCAACTCTCTCTTCTTTAATGAATTCCTAAAGGAAAGAAATGTAAACTTAAAGTTGTGTTCTGAAGGGTGATCTCTTAGTTGCAGTTCAACTTGTAACTTTCCTTTCCTAGATACTCATTTGTCTTTGCTTTCTGTTGTCCCTGGGCTGTTTCCATCAGTGCTTGCTACAGCCAAAGCAGGATAGGTGAAACTGCTATCGGAAAAGAATCTGCAGCATTTATTTCCTGGCATTGTTTTCTCATAATCTTTGAAGTGTTAGCTCCTAGCTGAGAGGCCTTAATAAGGGCTTTGATATGGGAAGTCAAGTTCAATTCATGACCTTTAACGTCCTGGAACAGAGGTGTTCTTTGGACTGTATCAGATGAAATCATCAGTCTTTCTAAACTCTAGAGGACCTGACTTTTTAAATCTCGGAATTTCTAATGACTTGATATTTCTCATCTAGGTGCCATATGAAACACTGAACAAACGATTTCGAGCTGCACAAAAAAACATTGATCGAGAGACCAGCCACGTTACCATGGTGGTGGCAGAGCTGGAGAAGACGCTGAGCAGTTGTCCTGCTGTGGATTCAGTTGTTAGTCTCCTGGATGGAGTAGTTGAAAAACTCAGCGTTCTGAAACGCAAGGTAAGTGGTGTAATACCTCGGTTGCTTTGTCTTTGCAAAGTGAACTAGTTTGCTGCAGTGCTGTTTGCTTGGATTTTGTTTTCAAGATATATGTGTTACTGGTACTTGGAATGTACAGCAAAACACCAAAACTTAGTGTATCCTGCTTCACTGTGTGTATGAAACATGACTTGGTGTTCCATGACTAAGTATAACCAACTTCTGCTGAGAAGTAAAATTAATATGTATTTATAGTCCTGAACAGGAGTTTTGCTACCCACAGAAAAGAAATAGTAGTACAATTAATTGATTTGTATGAATTCCTGTTTGCCTAATGGAAAGGTTTGTGCAGTTGCATTAATTGATCACTTGAAGAGCAAAACAGGTAGAAGATGAAACTGAAAAATGTTTAAGTCCCAGTGCAGAGGTAGTTGTATGCAGTGTTGAGGCTTCTTTGCAGAAGAAGTTGTCCTGGATTGTTGCTTGAAATTTTTTTATAAGCACTGGACTTGCAAGTTGAAAGGTTCCTAGGGAATATTATTAAGAGCCTTTTAAGCAAAATTTGGCAGGATAACCTGCTTCTAGGTGTTAAGCTTGAACGAAATATTGACAGACTTTCATACCTTTACCACATTTTTCTTAGAAAAGAATGTATATGTTCTTCAAAAAAGAAGTATAAGCTATCCTTATTTTAGATTGGAATATAACTCATCCTGAGAGTCATCAGAACACTTGCTGGAAACAAATTTTGCAGAAAAATGAAAATAGCTTTGTCACCTGACTTTAGAGCAGTTCTACTCCAGAAGTAAATAGGTGAAACACAGTAGCAGAGTCATTTCATTAAATCTTAACTGAAATAACCAACAGATATAAATCTTGAGACAATATTAAGCGAAGCATTGAAATACCTTGGAGGTTTGTAACATGAAAATAACACTCTCATGTATGTTGATTTGGGGTTTTCTGCTTGAACAGGTTAGCTAGGTGCTGAAAAGCTGTTCTGCAAAATACTTCATAAATTAATTGCTCTTTTCATCTTTGGATTGTGAGACTTAGAGGTCTTGAAGGATATGTTTTCCTTACTCCCTGTTACTTACAGAAAGAAATAAGTGCTATTTCTGAAAGAGGTGTTGGATTTTGCTTGTAGGTGTGTAGTAATGATGTGGAGGAGTAAGTTATTTACTTGTTAAATCTTTGCTGACTGTGGGGGTGTGTCTGACGGCATTGCTGAATGTTTTGGGTGCAAACCTCCATTTTAGAGTAATTGCTCATTTGTTTTTGACTGCCAGAAAGACTCTGGGGAACCTTATAGCTGCTCAGAAAGAACAAAAGGCCAAAAAAATTTGTTTTACAGTAAAAGTCTTCTGAAATACAAAGGTCTTGTTTCTGCTCCAAACCCTCAACTCCCAACTGTCTTTTCTGTAATCTCTGCCCCGAGCAAAATGATTGTTTTCTTTAGGGCCTTTGGACCCATGTGGGATCTCTGTTTCCTCCTGTGTTTAGACAAGGATCTGATGAACTGCTGAGATGGCCCTAATAGAATTAGATGGTTCCTTTATTTAACACCTTACTCACTCTTAAAAGAGATCTTTCCAACGCAGCAGGTTTCTTAGGTTCTGAAAATGATCCTGGGGAAACCTAGGCCTTTGTGGTTTTCCTTTGTATCCTGTTTAATATGCTTGTTCCCTCAAGTTCTATTTATGTCCAGCAGGGCAAGTCCAGATAGACTTGTTTCAAAGGGTTTTGAAAAGGATCTGTAGCTTTTCTGAATGCACTAGACAGATCAAAAAAACAGCAAGAGCTGTAGAAGTCCAGATACAAAACCATGTAAGGAGAGCCCTTTGGAATGAGAAAGGGTCTAACCTTTGTGCCTGGTTGCCTTGAATTCTCTTGGTTGTATACAGGAAATTTCTCAAGGATTCCTTCACATCTGATAATACTGCTGACATCTATAAAGTGAAAGTGAGTTTTGGCTTGAGTTAGTGTTTGCTTGCTGAATAGGAAAAGACTCAGCTTAGAACTTAAACAAAATACTTGTCTCCAAACTGTGTGTTACAAAATAAAGCTAAATTCAGTTACAGAAGTAACTCAGACTTCAGTAATAAAAATAACTCAAGCTGCAGATGTTTATATGAATTTTAGTAGAAGACTCTTGTGTAGTGACTAGGGGTTGAGATAGTTGAATTTGGTATCAAGGGCCAGGCTTAACTGGGGCAAATGCTTGGTAGGCTTTTCTTGCACAAGTTTTCTTATTTCACTTTACTTTTCAAATGCTGATCTTTCTAGAAGTCTCTATATGAGCAGGCATGGTGTAAACACAATTAGAACCAACCTGTGCTTTCAGAGCTGGAGCTCTTGTCTAAGGGTGTTACTGTAGCCTGAATAGCTTGAGCACTGGGAAGGTCACCATGTCAGTCAGCACAGAGTGATACATGGGCTGCCGAAAGCCTGCACAGGTTCCTTGGGCTGTGCTTGGTTGGCAGACCTGCATGTACCTTCCTGCTGCCAGAGCTCTGCAGTTTTGCAAACTCAAACCAGTGAGTTTAAAGTCACCACAAGGCAGCCCAACCTGAAATTGCATCACTAGTGATACACTGCAGATGGGAAAGGCCCGAACCATTGTCTGCTGGTTTGCTTTTTCCTCAGTAAGCATCTAAAGGTACTGCAAGCTTTCTGGAGTTGTGCAGCCTGGCGTGACCCACAGCTGCCACATGCTGTGTACTGAGTCAGCAGGCTTGGAATGACGAGATGTCTGTCATGAAATTGCTTGGTAAAATTGGCAGCATAACTAATCAGCCATGTTCCTTTAAGGCTGAAGGTAACCTAGTATGACCTGAGGGGGTTTTTTTTAGTTAAAAAAAATACTGTGGAGATACCTTGGGTTGTGTGTTTTGTGCTGGGTATGCCAGTATGTTGGTTTTAAGAAGTCATTCTGCTTCCTCTGGACAAATTTATTTTCCTAAGTAAGACTCCTTAACAGTAGATTCATGTTTCCACGGTAGCAGAGATAAGTAAAATCGTACCAGTTTAACAAAAGTGATGATTTTTGAAAAACTAAGGTGCTTGCATTGAAGGTGCCAAGAGGCCTACTGTTTGTATAATTTTCATTATTGCATGACTGATTAAAACGGCTCCAGTGTGTTAGAAGTAATGTGGGTTTACTGTGCATCACTCCCCAGTAGAACTAATTCACTAGGACAGCTGCTGGAGGAAGAAGCCGTGCATAGGTTAGAGGTGGAAATTTTGCTTTTCTGCTGTTTGGACCAGATGACTGCAAACCCTCACAAAGCTCTTTGCAGGCTATTACAGCAGTTGCTGCTGTAGTTGATACGTTGCTGGGTTTGAATGAAATGCAAATTAAACAGAAAAATGTATATATTCATAACTTCAAAAAAGTAAAATTATTTCTATGCAAGAATATCTCAGAGCTGGACCCTCCGCACTGAAACTTGGGCACTGCCAAAAGAAACGTGCAAGACACACTATGGGGGGTAACTGTATGCCATGTAAAGAATGCTCACAAACAGTTCTTACTGTATTTGGTGTTAAAAGGAGATGGACAATGTATAGCTCTTACTGTTGATTTTTACTTTTTAGGCAGTTGAATCAATCCAGGCTGAAGATGAAAGCGCAAAGCTCTGCAAACGTAGGATTGAGCACCTGAAAGAGCACAGTAGTGACCAGCCAGCTGCTGCCAACATGTGGAAGAAGAAACGTATGGATCGTATGATGGTGGAACACCTTTTACGCTGCGGCTACTACAACACAGCTGTAAAACTAGCCAGACAAAGTGGGATTGAGGTTGGTGGCAATGTGAACTAACTAACAAAATGGTAGTAAAGAGGAAGTTGACAAAACCAAGCTGCTTTAGCATTGCAGCAGTTATTTTTATTTATTATTGTTAAACTAATGATATTGATAAAGTAATGTTTATCTGTTCATCTTTTTAGGCTTGAGTTTGTTCTCCTTACTTGGCATGAATTGTATTTGAATAGATTAAGTCAAAAATGAAGGCATAATTTTTAGTCATAAATTAAGTGCTTTTAGATAAACACCTTGCTCTATTAAAACTTAGATTAATTCTCAAATGTCATACAGGATTTCTTGTCAGAGACCTTTAGGCTGCTGATTAAGCAGTTGGTAGAGCTTCCCATCTGTCTAGCCACATTCAGATGATACGTGTAGGTGACCAGACTGAGCAGAGCAGCATATGCTGATTTCAGGAACAACTGTTCTATTGTATCATCCTACTGTTTAATGCTTCAAGAGGAAAGGTGAGTCTTACTTGGGAAAATAAGTTATGATAGAATTTGGGGGTTTTAGTAGCCAGTATGTCTTGCATGGTCCACAGAAACATTTTGCTAGTTTATTTCACTGTTTTGTGATTGCTGCTTTCCCTGTTGATGGTTACCTAGTTGGTTTTGCTTTGATCTCACAGTGGCTTATGAAGTGTTTGGAGTTTTTGTACTTTGGTGTAGCTTCTTTATGCAGAGCAGTGAATCCACACTGTGGTCCTCATACAGCCCCAGGAACATGAAAAGTGGTTCTTTAAGAATATACTGGTTTTGAGATGTTTTGCTAATTTTAGGTAGCATTTGCTATTTGATCCTCAGTGATCCTTGAATCTTCAGTTCTTTTGATATTCCTGATTCCAGGAAGTATGCAACTCTTCTGGTTAAATCTTTCTCCTATAAAGATGCTGAGAGTTGAGTTGTATTATGTAACTTATGTACTTTGCCTTTCTCAGGTGGTGTAGTTGAACACATCTCTCTAAGCTAGTTGAGGGGAAAGAGATTTTTGTTATTGAGGTCAAATTAGAGCATATGTACTTGTCCTTTGTCTTGTAACACGAGTGTATCTGTCACATGTCTCTGTTATTCCTTGGCTGCTGTACTGGTCTGATCCTGTTCAACCAGCAGCGATTTCAGTACATGCCAAATAGGAAACAGCATCTAGAGGTTGAATGGAAGGGAGAGGGGAAGTGGGTGACAAAGTATTAATAGGAAATAGTCCTGAAGAAATCCACTGAAGAGGCTGCCGTGCCTCACTAAAGAAATAGCCCATGAATGAGAGTCAAAAAAACCCAAGGCAATTATGCTAGGATAATTGCAGCTGAATGGGCAGCAGCTCTTCAGTTCTGGTGGATGTTTCCCTCTGTTTTGGGCAGGAGCTCATCTCTGCTGAGTCATCATGTTACTGCACTTACTAGGTTTGCTGAAAAAGCACTATGGAAATCTTTTCACTTTCATAGCAAATTCTATTGTGCCTGATTAAGTAATGCTCAGCTTTGGTTTAGGCATGAGCATGGAAGTCTGTCATGATACTTTGTACCACATAGTCTTGCAGTGTATTGCGCTTGTGAAGCCTTAAAGCTTTTCATTCTGTTTGCTGAATAGAAAATTGTGGTTAAAAAAAAAGTTTTAAATTACATTATTTAACTTCTGCCTTCAAACCTAAATATTTTTATTTATATATTATATATATCATATATATTGTGCACTTTTATTTGCATCCAAGTAACTTGAATAACACAGAACACAGTTGCATGCTGAATGCAGTGAGGCCATATTTCTTCCAGTTTGCTCAGAATATGCATTTTAGTCAGCACTGAAGTTTACATTTTGGCTTAGTGCTAAGGCTTCCCTCAGTCTCTCAGCTTTGCACTCAGTCTCCCTTACTGTATGGTGATCCTCATTGTGAACAGCTTTTACAGTGTAACATAATGTGGTTTTGCTGCTTTAGTAAGACAACTCTGTTTCTTTTTGTTCCTTTCTTAGTGAAGGATGTGAGCAGTGAAACATTCTCTAATGCTCAATAATGTAACTTTGCTGGAGAGATTACAAAATCTCGTGGTATTCTCTCATCCAAAGTCATCTTTGTTTACTCTGGTCTCAGCTGTACTTCAAATCAACAATCCCACCACCAGTCTTGTCTTGATATGTCAAGACAATATTATTACTGCTGGGTAGAAACTGTACCCTAAGTAGGAACCTGAAGAAAGGTGGTGCTTTTGTTCAGTTTGTCCAGCAGCCAGAGGCTGGTGGGCAAGTTGAGCATGACCCAGCAGTGCTCTCTTTTGGCAGACAGCTCTGGGTTGCACTGGGATGATCCAGCCCCTCTACTCAACACTGGTTAGACCCATCTACAGTGCTGTATCTAGTTCAGGGCCCCCCAGCAGGCACACGGTGGGTGTGGAGTGTCCCTGTACTTGGAGATGCTCAAAACCAGATTGGGCTGGAAAAGATCCTAAGTAGTAATCTCTTGTAGATTTTGACCAGGGGGATGTCACAACTTCCAGAGGTCTTAACCTCAACTGCTCTGTGATTCTAGTCATATGACTGGAGGCCAAATGGCTGAAGTGCCCTTTGCCACTATTCGGGAATGCCAAGGGAAGCAGCTTTTTGTATTTCAGTTGTAGCTTGTGTATCCTGGGTTAAACATCTCTCAGTAGCTGTTAGACCAGTCTTGGGAGCAAGTCTCAGCCTGCTTGTTCTAAGTTTCTTGTGTGGCTTCTGAATGCAAAGAGCCCTTCAGGGCTGCTAAGGTGCTTGATGGGCAGCAGCAGTTCAGAAGGCTCTGCTTCAGTGACCAAAAGCAAACCATTAAATTATCCCTGTGTTTGAGCAAACTGTTTGCTGTATATTAGTGGCAGAGACTGACTGTGCACCACAGTGTCCAAGTCTAGTAGTTTTTGATCAGCTGTGACAAATTCTAGGCTGTTTTCTAAATTAATTACCTTCATAGGAATGGTAGTTTATGCAATCTTGTAATAGAAGATAAGCGCTTAAACACCATGCTTATAAACTAGGAAGCAAACAGAATGAAAATAAATGCTGGGTGTGAAAAATTATGGGGAATTTAAATATCAGAGTTATGAACTAGTTGAAGTAAAGGAATAACTTAGGGCATGCAGCATATATATACAGCATAATGTTACATGGCCATGTAAGAAACTCCAAACATGTGATGTGTGTGATATGTCTTTAAAGATCAGTAATGCTGCTTGGGGAAAGTAAACCAAAATGTGAGTAATATCAAAATGAAAGCTGACAGTCAAGGACCGAAATGTCATGTTTGTGCCAAAGTAAATATGGGGTGGAGGGAATTGTAAGTGTGAACTGGTTGGTTGTTTTTTGCTGCTTTTTTTTATGTCTTCTGGCTCCCTAATGATGTGAAAAACACTTTGGGTTTAAGATAGAAACTGAATGTTAAGTTTTTGTTACTGCACACAAATGAAGCTCATCAGTAAGTATCAGCTTGTTACACTTAATAATGATCTTATTTTGATTCCATTATGACCTTGGAATGCCACACTAATATAAACATGCATATTTTCATCTGCAGTTTCATATATTCAGCTAGCTGGCAAGGTGGTCTGTTAACTTCAACTTTGTATTCCATGTTCTGCTGCACAAAATGTAATCTCATTTCTGTGCCCTTAATTGATATGCAAATAGAGTTTTGCAAAGTGTTCCAGTAGGAAGTTGATTTGTGTTTGTAGATAACTTTATAATTAGGTTAAGTATGCAATGCTTTGTTTGCTGTTTCTAGGGGTGGTGGGTTTTAAAATGTCATGGTCTCTTCTACTCCCTTTCTTAATAGGTGTGGAAGAAAATAAGCATGTAACATGTCCTTACTTAATTATGTCCTTTGCTTAATTAGGTAGAGCTGTAGTGATTTTTGCCTGTAGGATGGAAAACAAACCCAGATCCTGAGGCTGCCAGTCTCTTGTCATGTGCTGTAAATCCTCTTTCTGTCTTAGTTTATTTTAGTAAAAGAATGTATCTCCTTGCCTTAAAGCTCATGCTATGCAACAGCTGTACAAGTGGCAGTGCTTTTCTATGAAGAACAGCATGAATTCAAACCAAGTTTCAGTGTTCTGGGGCTGGGAGCAAACGATTTAGAAATCTATAAACTATAGAGGGATAGAAGAACTGCTACACTCCTGAGGAGGGTGGGTGGTGGCACTGTAAGGTTGCAGTTGAACACCTGAGTTAAAATAACTCTTCAGTAGCATAAAACTGGTTAATTTGACTTTGCATCAGGGAATGTGCATACCAATTCAAGATCAGTAATTAAGTAGGTGCATCATTCTTCAAAGATACTTAGCTAGCCATTTGCATTAATACCCCAGTCTGCTTTTTGCTTTTGAGAATTGAGGCGAGGGGAGGAACCCTGAGTATTCCATTGACTTCAAAAGTTTTGTCTGGACATATGACCATTGCAAACATTTGATCTGTATTAGAAAGGCTTCTTGACAGTTTGAGCAGTATTGAACCAGTTGACAGCAGTCCCAAAAAGATGAAGTGGGAGATCCAATCTCTGGGTTTTGTCAATCATTTCCTTCTTGAGCAGAACTTGTAAATCTGTGGTAACAGTTATTCCCTGAAGGATATCAAAACAGGGCAGTTATTGCAAAGCCATTCTGAAAATATTTCATTATCTTTCAAACTAGTAAATACATTTATTTAAGAAAATTAATTTAGCTTAAATGAAATAAATAGTAGTCACTGAAAAGCTGATTATCTTCTGTTTTCCCTCTCTCCAATCTGGTCCAGATCCTCTTCACTACTGCATAAATTCAGCTTCAGTTTTCATAGATGGGAAACCATTTTGAAGGGATTAACCTAACTAAAAACAATGCCTGCAACAAATTCAAGGGTGTTCCACTGTCTTAATTTTATCATGGAAAGCCATGAAATCTTATCTGATATCCTGTGGGGTAAGAGAAGCTTGAATTCTTCAAGTCAAGCTTCATGGCTTTTAGCCAACTATCTGATCTCGTTTGTCCTGTTCTACATCAATGTTCCTTTTTCAATCCCAAAGTTCAATATTCTTTCCTTTCTTTGTAAAAGTGTTCCTTGGCACTGTGATATGAGTCCTTCAGCTGAGACCTCTGTAGAATACTGTAGAGTGATTTCTGTTATGGGGCAAAATCTTACTGAAGCTTCTGGTTTTGAAGTAATGCATTCCCTGAGTAACTGTTTCTGCCTTATGGCTCTCAAAAATGGGAGATGGAAAATGACCTGCACATATGAGCATCACAATTAGGAGCAGTGTTGAGTCCTATGTGAAAAAGTTAAAAGCTGAATCAACGCTTCTGTTAACGATCATACCAGTGTATCCCTAGAAATCTTCCTTTTAAAGACACATAGCCCAAGAATGGCTTGTAGGCAAACACACAAATATGTATTACAGTAAATAATCAAAACAAGTTTATATTAATAACAATTCAATTTTAAACAGGTAAATAATGTTCAGCATAATGCTTGAATGTATCGCTTGCTTTGCTGTCATGCAGAGCATAGCCAAGCTGGCTTTGCAAATGTGGGCTGAATGGCACAAGGTGTCTTTTGTCAGGAGCTATTTGTGTCCCTCTCCTGTGACTTGCTGTTCCCACACTGGAGGTGTTAGAGGAACACTACATATGAAGGAGCCTCTAAACTGGCATGACTGATTTAAAGGTACCAAGATGTCAACTTGTGCCTCTCAGAGTTACCTTGCAGTACCAGGCTGTAAAGAGCAACTCGGAAACTCCTTTAAATGTGTTTTGGCTGTTCCTAGCGTAGGCATGGCAACTTTGACTAGATTGGTATAATGAATGTCTGGGTGTGTTCATCTGAATTTCAAAGCACTGTAATTCCTGCACAGCCTTACATCTGCAGTTTGTCTCGAGCATCTTGAGGAATTCAAATTATGTAAATGCAAAATAGTCGAGATTGAAGCAGAATAACAAACTTTGCCATTACAAATCATTTGACACTTCAAAAGCCAACAACATGAAGTGTGCTGTGATGTTGAACATCTTATTTTTTCAGTCCTTTTAGACTAAGTGGGTTACCTGTAGTGTATCATAACTGAGCTAATTTATTACAAAATACTTAGTCTGGAAGGGTAGTGATGCAAGAAGTACTTGAATTGAAATTCTGTCTAAACAGGGAATGGTGTTATCACCTGGAGATTGCCAGAGTATATAAGAGGTTTGGCTTCAGTTGTGCCTCTTCTTACTGTACATTCCTCCTGCCAGACATTCCTTCATGGTGTACATGTTCCTTTACATTTAACACTTGCTACTACTCCAGATGACAGGGTTAACTTTTTGTCAGAGAACGTAGCTGCTAAGACAGACTGATCCTGTGGGGACAAAAGCTGCAGGGCTTGTGCTCCTCTGGCAAAGGACTGGGTGCTTTTCCTCTGCTGGAAGAGGCTATGGCAGAAAATGAGGCACATTTTTCTGCCCAATGGTGCATCTTAAGCTCTAGAAGCTTTGTCACAGTACTCTAGCATAGTCATTTATTACTGTACTTAGCGTGGTATAATGTGCTGCTGGATAAGGTGCAGCCATTTGCTGAGCTACAAAAATTGCTGAGGCAGGAGTAGAGGATGCATTGGGAAAACAGCTTGTTAATAACCAGTCTAAGTGCTCACTTCAGCTGTGAGGCTCTACCAAACAGCTTATGTGCATGAGCAAAAGGAGTGGGATGAAACATGCCCTTTTGTTTGGCTCTGGTGCAGTCGATACCAGAATATCCATAGCTTTGGTGACCACACCTTAGGAAAAACTGGAGGGAGAAGATGGCTGGAAAATGTAAGGGGTAGGTGCTTTTGCTAGGTATGACAACAGAAGTCATATACCAAGGAGTTTCAGAGTCTAGTGCAAAAAGGCTTAGGGAAGAAGCAATGTGGAGAATGTGAAGTCTGAAAAATTGAAATTTGAAACTAGACACAAGGTTAGAACATGATTTAATCACTAGAACCAATTAACAAAAGAAGTACCAGTGTCCTCTAATGTTAGATAACAACAATGTTCTTCTGACAGACTGTCTGTAAGTTACTGGGGTCCTTCAAAAGTAACCAGGTGAAACTAATAAGTCCTTGCTATCTGAGGTCATGGAAGATGCTCTCATGTGAAAGCTCAGCTGTGTACACCGTGGGGTAGTGTGTTTACTTTGTAGACAAAAACTTTTCTGGCTCTTCTGTTGGTGAATTTGTGGTTTGGCTGTCTGTCTTTGCTCTTTTTCCAACAACTAGCTCTGCAGCTGGCTTTGAGTAGGACATTCTGTTGATTACTCTTGTTTATTTTGTCTCTGATCCTGTTAATGTGTGTAGCATTATAACACTTAATAGTAGCTTAATGAACTTCAGATAGCATTAGTTTATGAGCAGAGAGTGAGGAGGCCTCTTACTGTTAATTCATGCCCCACTTTAACTGGTCTTGAGTAACTGTGGTGTTGCTGTATTCTCACCACCTATGCCTTCATTTTCTTAATAATTTGTGTTTCCCTTCAATGTCAGTGCAGTTCATACATACTCTGTGTTGACTTTGAGGGAACTACTGCCAGCTACATTTTATTCCTCCCTTGTATAGGGGCAGAGGAATTGGACGGTGGTCTCAGCTCACATTACTGCCATCAGAACCTCCTGCACTGTCCCACTTTTCACCTGCCCCTGACATTGCCTTTCTGCACATGTTTTCATAGGCAATGTTACTGTGGTGGGTTCCAGCCTTCCTGCTCCTGCCAACTGATGCCTCTTTCACCGTTTCCCCACTGTAAATATGCTGACCTGTTCTTCCCCAGCTGGTCTTGTTGTCTTACCATGTAGCATCTTGTGTTTACCTTCTTCCCAAGTTGTCTAACAATCATCATTGCATCAAGATGATCGCAGGATTTGCTGTGTTCTTCACAGAGGAAATTTTAACAAATGAATATATTAATATAGAAGACCAAATTGCCCTCTTTCTTTGTAACTGTTCATTATTGCATTTCTATTTCACTTGTATAGAACTCAGTTATGCTGAAGGTTGTGTGGCAGGTGGAGGGTATGTGAGTAGTCACTGAAAGCTTAACACAGCTTTTTATTGAAGTTGTTGTTTGAGTGATCCAAGTGTCTATTGTATTTCATATACAAGTGGTTTAAATGAAAGCTTCCCGTGCTGCTGAACACTCAAGTGCATCAGCAAAGCCTTTTTTATGAGGGTAGTGCTCTTATGCATGTAATGTGTATAGATAGATAGTCAATCTTATTAAAGCTGTCATTGGGACATACTCTTGGCAATGAGCCACTGATAGCTTGAGGCATACTGGCCTATTTTCAATTTCATATTGATGCTAGTAAGCAATTAAAAATAAACAATTTGCATGTTCAAAAAATACATAAACAGCATCTTATGATACTACGAATTGCTTATTTTATACCACAAATAGCCTATTTTATGGCTGTTGCTTTTTCCCACTGAGGAAACTTTCCTTTCTACAAAATGCAGCCTTTTCTAACTGTAGCAAATGTTTTATTTTATCTTGTGTAAACCTAATTTTTCTTTTTTGATGACTTAATCTTGTTTCGAGAATAGCTTATGGGAGATTTGAAAAAATCAAGTATTGTGTGTTTTAGTACTCATTTCTGTTTGGTTTTGAGCCTTGTTAAAGATTCATATTTCATATGTGAAATATTCTGTGGTTTATATTAATACATAAATGTTCATATGAATTATAAGGGATTTTATCTCACATTCCTTCTGACAGCTCTCCAAACCGATGGTTGGGGATCTCATAAAATAAAGGTACTTTAGCTCATGTGCAGAGTGGAGACTGATGGAGAGCAATGACTTGACCTGGCTGCTCCAAATTTTAAATGTTACATAAATTAAAACCCTCACATGAACACTACATAAATTTTGAGCCAAAGATACATTGCTACTGCAGAAAAGATGCTTTTGTTCTAAGCCATTTCTGACACATGATCTAATGCAAAGTTGCTATTCTTGTTGTATCTGGTGCTGAAATGTATGAGTAGTTTTCTTGGTGAATTTAGAGCCACACATCTAGATCTGTTTTTTTCCAGTCCTCTGCTGAATTCTCTTAGTCATGCACAGCCTTAGTTACAGCTTTTGTTTGGCTTTAAATTCAGTTTAAATCCACACTTCTATACATGGTTTCCAGTTTCTCATTTGGTTCACAACTTTGTAATACACATAGCTGTGTTTAATTTTAAATTCATGTGAGGCTAATACATCCACCAATTAAACCCAAATTACCCTACTGCCTCTATGTGCACCTTCTCATTATTTCACAGCTATTATTCATCATAACCCTCACTGTATTTTTGTGAATAGCTTTCTTTTCTGTGAATTCATAAAGTTCTGAGCATATTTTCATTGTTTTCTTAGTTTTTGGTGTCTGAAACTAGTGTTTAAAGTCATTTTTCATCACAAAGCAGTTACTCCATGACTTCTAGAACTGATGGAGTTCTGGCTTCCTGCGAGTTTTCCCATAGCTGATGTAAGCTTCTTTCTGATTGCCTCCTCTGTGGAGAAAATAAACTTAGGCAGATCTTTGTAGTGTGACTCTTGGGTATCCAATACCAGCTCATGTTTGCTTGTAGTCTTTCCCTCTAGTGAGAGCAGGCACTGGAGTCTCCTGTAAACAAGACACTGCTAAGAAGAGTTAGCCTGGCAAGGAGTGAGATCCCCTGAGAATTCAGCTCCTGTCAGCTCCTGCTCACACTGACCAGAGAGTCCAAAAGCTGTTCAGAGGAGGGGACGTGCATAAACGTGCCTGGGATGTTCTTACTAAGAACCTACTTGAGCAAATGGAGATGCCATACCAGGATAGAGCTTTTATGTTGGCCAGGAGTATGTATCTAGTAATCATCATCAAAAAAGAATCCTTATTCTTCTTAGTATTTTATACCTTAATAATTGGAGTTCTGTGCAGAATCATAGGGTTGGTAACCTCCCTCCCTGGAGGCACTTGAAGCTTAAAAAGCAGCAGTGATATTTTAGAGGCTATAGATATGTAAATCAGGCAGAGCACAGGGTGATGGATGGCTGTATTCTTGTTTAAATAAGTATCTCTGATTTCACTTAAGCGTCTTTGGCCTTCATGTGCAGTTTTCTCTAATAATGAATGTTTTTCACTGAAGTTTTCACCATTGTACTGGAATTAAATAGTTCTTTTATGATGTAGTTCACCCAGTGTTGAAATAGTTACCCTTCTGATACCTGGTTAGTGACTGTTGTGTGGAAGAGAAGGTTAGTTCACTTTAGTCCTATAATGAGGTTTTTTTTAAGCAGAAATTATAAAATCCAGGTGGTGCTTCCTTGCTTGTACTGTGTTCCTCCTCTTGAGTGTTTGGATAGTTTTCAGTAATACTTAATGGAAGGAGTTCACCTCCTTGAGCCATTTGAAACTATTTTTTCAGTACAATTGTAGAAACTTAACTAAATGAAAGTTTCATGTTAATCAGTCTTCCTGCCTAACATCAGGTATTATGTATTTGTAAGCAAGTTAAGGCAAGGTGATTTAGGCAAAGTTGTCATGGCAATGCACAGGAGGCTGGAAAGTCTGTGCCATGATTTGAGCTCAGCACTGAAATACTGTGTGCAGGGCAAGGTTCTCCTTACTGCTGCAGTACTGCAAGAAAAGTATTGCAACCACTGTGACAATGGGAAAGCTGAAAGTGTGAAATGAAGGGAGACTAGTGTTATAAAAGAGGGTAATTAAAGAGTTTAGAATTGCTTTTTAGTTTATATACAAGTCAGAAAGCATTTGCCATGGTGCTGAATGCTGTGTCAGTTGGAGGGGGAGTGTGTGGCAACAGATTTCTCATTTCAGCTTTTTCTGCACCTGCAAAATCAGTGGCAATATTTCTCTAAAATTATGTATTTACGTTCATTCAATTTTCTATGTATGTTATTTATATGAGAGAGGCTCCTTGTAGCAGCATATTAAGTCTTAATCCTGTTTTGGGAACGGAGAAAGACTGTTTCTGTATGGTCTAGAGCCTGTACAGCTCTGAATTGCTGAGTACTTCCAGAAAAATATTCAGGATCGGGGAATTTCCTGACTGGAACATGAGATGACAGCATTAGCAGTCATAACAAGTTAACTGGTTCCCATCCCTCGTGGCACACAGGTAGTTCTCCAGACTGGCCTGTGCACAAGAGCTGTGCCAGTTTTGATCAATGCTCCGATACTCCTTTCTTTGTTTCCTTAGCCCTAGCTAAGGAAGAAGCATCAAGAGGAGGCACCACCAAAAATGAAAGGAAAGTATGATCAGATGAAAAAACCCACAGGTGACGTGAGCACGTGGGGGCTTTTTAAAGGTTTATTGCCTAATTGTGTCTTAGTATTTTTCTTCCATCAGTCTGCATTATTAAGACTTCTACTTGTAATCAAATGTAAAAGCTATTCTGTCTCCACAAAAGGATTTCTTAATGCCTTTTTTATATTGTTCCTTAACTTTCTATCTAGTCAACAGAAAAAAAATCCTATTTATTGGTGCAATTTAGATGTAATTGTTGGTTCTGAAAGAAACTCTTTTAATTAAAAACGTTCTCCTCTGTTTTCTGGATACATACTGTCTCCTTAATAGAGGTGGCTGCCAAGCTTTGACTTCTTTTGGCAACCACAAATCTAATTAGCATTTCTGTTAGATAGAACCTTTTTAATTCTAAATTTTCAAAGCAATGAAGGAATTCTCTTTTTATTTAACAGAGTTTTGTCTGCCTCAGCAGCAACTATAGTCTTTTTGCCTTGTAGTTGAGGGTTGCTGTGCTAACACCTGATTGATATGTGCAGACAGCTAGGATTGTCTCACCAGCTCATGTATTTAAAACAAATGCTGCCCTTATGCTTCTTTAAAAAAATCCTTTTTTTCTTTTGCAATAAAGCTTAAACCATAAAAACCTAACAAATGAGATTAAACCAGTGATTTGTTTCAGCTTACCAGATCCAGTCCTTTTTTTAATGCAGAAGATGCTTTTATTTTAATTGGGTATCAAAGCAAATGCTGTTTGTTAAGAGGACACATAGCTCAGATAGGCTTGAGGAGATATATGGAGATGTTGTTATTTTAACTTAAGTTGAATTGTCTTTCCATTCATCAGCTGTATGGAAAAAATATGCAAGCAAGATAATGAATGTGGCTGCATTATACATCAAATTACTTAGAGATGAGTGAATGGGTAAGAGTTTTTTATATGGTCACCATATCATGCACAGGGGAGTAATGCACTTCTTCACTTTTTTTCTTCTTGAGCATATCATCAGAAAAACTTCAGATTGCCCAAAAGATTACTCTCATGGTCTTGTAGGAGAAGTTCCAAAGAAATTAAAAATAAAAAGATACCGTTGTGAACAGGTTTGCATTGTCAGTCCATCCACCAACATATTGATAAAATAGATTCATTTCTTTATCCATGAGGGCATAGGAGGAGTCAATACAAGTCCAGTCTTCATTTTGTTCTATAAACTTGTAACTGACTGAGCTGTGACCTCACTCTGACTTACCTGGATTTGATACCACTAGAGATGTGTGAGACCCTTTATTCTTTGGATGGTATATGGTTTTGTTGCTATGATCATACAATCTATAAACTACAGTTGCATGTTAATATTTTGGTTTTAAAATTTGTCATGAGACAGAGATTTAGTAAAAGCTGAAACTTGTGCTGCACTTGAAAAATACATATGGCTTGTTAAGTTTCTGTAAATAACCATTCTGATAACCCTAACATCATCTGGTCCAGGTTTCCAATAGTGTTAGACTTCCTGTATTTACAGGGGAAAACTGACTAATGAAATGCAAGATGTGAATGTGATATGGCTGATGCTACTTCTGTTTTTCAGCATTGTCTCATGGAAGGTAGAGCTTCTAAGACTAAGTATATTCAGCTGTTCTGACAGCTGAAAATGCCATTTATTTCTGAGAGTGGTTTTGTTCACCAGAGCTATGGTAATATTTCTGATATTCAGCATTTTAGTTGTATAATTTTCAGCATTTTACTGTGAAGTCTACATAAAACACTCTTCAAAATTAGAGTGCATATTAATCAAATGCTTTGCACTAGATTTCTGTTTGTGTTGAATTATGGTTTCCTACAGTGCATTTCCTTCAGCAAAGCATGAACTGTCACAGCATGACATGTTTATGCACTTCTGGTGGTGCCAGTTCAGAATGGATCCTCTTTGTATCTTTTGGGAACATCTACTTAGGTATTTTTTTCAGCAGAAATGTATAAGAAATAAATTCCTGTGATATACCCTACTAGAACTTAAATTGTGTTGTCATGTTTCCCTTGATTGGTGGGAAGCTGTCGAGCTGCTGGCAATTACAAACTAGCATAGGCATATTGCAGGTCTGCTCTAGGCAACTTTGATACTAGATTGCTGCTTTTTCCTCGAAAATACCTGCTTGGGACAAGCACTTGAGGAATCTTGTAGCTCACCAGTTACCTGCCCTTTAATATAGTCACTTTGTTTTGTCACCT
The DNA here is from genome assembly GCF_000695815.1 of Acanthisitta chloris. Classification (NCBI taxonomy): domain Eukaryota; kingdom Metazoa; phylum Chordata; class Aves; order Passeriformes; family Acanthisittidae; genus Acanthisitta; species Acanthisitta chloris. Next base: position 34,077 of record NW_008649800.1, read on the forward strand.
CAGTGTCTTGGTGGTCTAGACGAAATTGTTATAAGCAATTGAAGACCTGGAGCTTACAATATTAAGCAAGTGAGAAAAGGTGTGTTGGAGACTTCACACCATGGTACAACTTTGCTTAAAACTCTGTAGTTGTAGATGGTTAGGTAAAGGAGATTTAGATTCTCCTCTTTTATGTAGTTCTTGCTCACTTTAGCAAATGTCATAATATTGTCACAGTCCAGTTGATGTTTCAGGCCAAGCTTTGAGGAAGTCAAGTGCTCCAGTAACTGTGACCTGCACTGCAGTGATTGTGGGTTCAGTTTGCTTTCTGTGTAAAGCTTCTAGGTGTCATCTTGAATATTTTACTTTTTTTGTTCTAGTTCTGTTATATAAGTAGACTCAGAGAAATTAGACCACTATCAGAATATCTCAGTGCTTGAAAATATCCTGTAATGTCTTTTTGCAAAGTACCGTTCTAAAAACCAGAGGTCTTGAGAACCAGGTCTCTTGTATCTCTGATTCCAGCTCAGTTCAAGAGTGGATTGCTGTGTTAAGTACTAGTACAATTTAACAAGACCTCCTTTCCTTTTTTGTTTTTGAAGGACTTGGTAAATATTGAGATGTTTTTGACTGCTAAAGAAGTGGAAGAGTCATTGGAAAGACAGGAGACTATGACTTGCTTGGCTTGGTGTCACGACAACAAATCCAGACTCAGAAAAATGAAGGTATGAAAATTTGCCATGTTTGTTTTGCTTCAACTGTTTTCTAAACTACTTGGATATTGGATGTGGTCAATTTGTTTTAAATTACAGGTCTTGAATGAGGTCTTGTATAAAAATAAGGACAGTAAGTATAAAAATCTTCTTAAAAGGGATAGGTAGCTGGAGCTAAATCTTGGACAAATGTTAAACCTGGAAGTGAGTGATAGGTCGTCTTAGAGATGCAAGTGTTGTCTCAACAAATTGTGCTCAAATAAAATAATATTCAGTTGATTTAGTGTAGTTTGAAACCATCTCGGTGCAGAAGAATGTGGTGTCTTGATGAATGTGAACTTAGTTTTATAACTCTTTGCATCCTGCTGAGACTCTAAGTTTATATGTGAAGGTATCTTAAGAATGAGATTAATTGGTGAACTATGTCCTCAGGCTTAAAATTTCTCCTGGGAGAAATTTCATACAGATTTTTGTGTTAAGTATTTAAGTGTTGTATGTAAGAAAATAAAACTTGAGCAAAGAACTAACTTGCTGTGAGAAACTACTAATGAAATGTGGTATTTTCAAAATTAAAAGCTGAAATCTAATCAAGTAATAAGGACAGTAAGTCTTTCTGAAGCCATTGAGTGCCATGAGCTGAAGATGCTCTATGCCTGTGCTGTGCAGTTGGTTTAGAGTTCCTTGTCTCTTAAACTACCCATTTCAAAACATGCTGTAATCTTTTATAGGGCTTGCAGAAATCTGTTTTAACTGATATTAACAAAAATCCCTGCCTCCCTCAAAGATGTTTGTGTCTTATTTTTTTAAATCAAGCACTTTTTTTAACCAAAAATGTTTGAGTGCACTTAACAATAAGCAAAGAGTGACATTCTCTGTCACTCAGGGGCGCCAAAATGAGACCGAACCGAAGATGGGACGCAGAAGTAAATCTGCCTGTGATTACTCTAAAGAAAATGATGATCTTGTTATGGAAACCATTAAAGGAAAACCAGAATTGGTATGTAAACACTATTGCATAATTATACTGCTAAAATATCCCCCTTGTGTAATCTTAATATGTAAAGTAACATAAGAAATATAATCTGAGCGTTTTAGTTTTTCATCCCCAATCTTCAACAAACAATAAATAAGGAAAAATCTTCCCCATCCCTTGTTTTGAAAAACAACAACAAAATCAATTTCTGCAAGCCCTACTCTTTTTTCTTTTTTTCTTTTTTTTTTAATCAAACAAAAACCAAAGCTAAGGCTGGGAGAGATCAGAGCTGAAAGAAGAGAAATCACTATGCTTCTTTTTGAAACACAAATAAACATTTCTTCTGCTTCTAGTTGCTTAGCTACTCATCAGTGTTGATGTTCTAAAATCACAGCTACCACCTTAATGCAAGCCTTACCTAAATTTACTGTGTGGTGGCCTGGGAGAGCACAGAGTGCTGTAATCTTCACAGATGTGAGGGATCTAAAGTCTTATGAAGAGCTGCTGTGGGATTGTTTGAAGCTGTACAAAGTTGGAATGTGCATCATCTGGTTGTCTAGGACTCTCTGCTAGTTCACTTGACTGCAGAACCCATAGAGCCATTGGCTTGCACCTTACTTGAAAATTCGTTTGGGCTGTGGGTTTTGCTATTGAATTGTTTTAACAAAACACGAAGCCCTGGGATTTAGTATCATTAGCAATTAAAAAGCTTGATCAGTTTCTTTAGTAGGAACAAGCTTACATAAAATTCTAAATGAGGGATTTATGTAGATTTGGATAACAAGGTATTCTAAAATAGTCCTATTTGAAAATGTCAAGACAGACAAGAAATTTTTATTTTCGGCTTAGTTGGAAAATAATTTATTTTCTATTCCTTAAGCAAATTTTAACACGACAGAATGCATCACTTTTATGTTCAAATGGCTTAGGTTTCAAATCTGAAAATAAGCAATTGTTGCAGTGTGTGCATTAGTCACCCCAGGCAGCTAACTGATAGAAATTTGGAGTTGCTCAAATTAAAAAAATGAGGAATTTTTACTGTGCTGATGGACAATAAACAAAAGGCAACTATTCATTAGAAGCATGGGGGAAGAAAAAGCTGTTTGCCAAACAGAGCAGTGTAACTCAGGGAATAGAGTTCCTTACATGATTTGGAGGATTTGGGGTTTTCATTGTTTTCTGAAGGTAACAAAACAGTTGACTGTGTCCCTATAAAGAAGCATAGTGACTTGTTCTTTTATGGCTGATGGACAATAAACAAAAGGCAACTATTCATTAGAAGCATGGGGGAAGAAAAAGCTGTTTGCCAAACAGAGCAGTGTAACTCAGGGAATAGAGTTCCTTACATGATTTGGAGGATTTGGGGTTTTCATTGTTTTCTGAAGGTAACAAAACAGTTGACTGTGTCCCTATAAAGAAGCATAGTGACTTGTTCTTTTATGGGGGGAGAATCTTTTTCTTTTTAATTCCACATATTCAAAGTTTTTTTGTAGATTTTGTGAACTGGTGATGGAATTTGATTTAAAGGGACACTGTCAACTTCATTAGGCTTCAAATTTTACCTTTTTCCAAAACCAGGTAAATGCCATTTGGTTTTCTTGTTTGAGACTTGTTTCCAGCATGGCTTTTAGATGTTTGACAAGAAGAGCGGGATAGAAGTTTGAAGAAAGGGAGGGAGGGAGGGGATTGCAGCAACTTAAGCTCTGTGCTGGTTTTTGTTAATATTGGGGTCTTCCAAAATAGTGTTCAAAGACTTGTTTCTTCATTGCAGTCTTCTGGGTAGACCTCTCTTGTCTAAATTATTATATAGCCCCAAACTACTGTTGAATCTACTACTTTGAATTGTGAGAAAGTACAAAGAAACCACCTATTACTCACTTGTGTCTCAGGTAATGATGCTTTCAGTCATCAGGGAAAAGTTCATCCCTTCTAAATACTGAAGTTTTGAAGGAGGCAAGAGGAGGAGGATTTTGTTTGCTTTTAGGGCATTCTGTGCTGATCTTGTCCATAGAGTCAGCATTTCAACTTTCTTGCATGAATGCCTAAAAGCAAGCAAATGAGGTTGCATGTTATTAACACTTTCTTTTTTTTTTGTTGTGCACATGTAGTACTTAACATACCATGCGGTGCAGCTTTGGCACCATCTAAGACCCTGTCTTGTCTTTAATCTCAGAGCTGTCTGGAGTTCAGCCTAAGGATTCAGGAGTTCATTGAACTCATTCGACAGAACAAGAGACTGGATGCTGTGAGGTATGAAATTAGGATGCTTACCAAGCCATTTTCTTAACAAGACAGTGTTATGCTTCATGTGACTGTTGTTGCCACACCCAGAGCCCCACTGCAGTGAAGGATCTTGCCTGTGCTGTGATCAGGCTTTGGATGTAAGCTGGGATTGAATTTCTTTAAAGGCAAGGTGTCATTCCACAGATGTGCCTTTTTAAAGAGTTGGTGTTGTCACTGAAACTCTCCATCTTGCTCTTCAAAATCAAGGTTTAGAAAATCAATGTGTATTAGAAAGCAACTGGATTTTCTGGTGGCATACAGTGTAATGTCTATATTTACCCTTAACTCATTTTCAAGAGACAGCTGGCTTCTCAGGGGAATTCATTGCAATTTTAACCACAAAAAACACTAAAGGGTGAATGAAACCTCTATCTAAAGCTTAACACTTCCATTTTGAGTTATTTCTCTTCTGCTTTTCTGTCTTAAACATTTTGTTCTACCAGGTATGCTTTAGGCCAGGTTCAGCCTTTGTATTGATGCCTAATTTAGTTCTGTATTGTCAAGTGTGAGACAATGACAAGCTCTGTTAGGTTTTCCCCACTCCCTTCCTCTGGCCCCAAACAAAGAAACCAACTCAATATCCATTTTCACCTCTTCTGAACTTGTTCAGTGGGGGCTGCTTTGATAAAGTGACACTGCCCAGCATGGAGTGAACCAGTGAAAGAGTTGGGGACAGACCTCAGCACTGCCTGACTTCAACCACTAGACAGTGTTTCAGACAATACTTGCAATATCAGCACATTAAGCAGTTTATGCTTCTGAGTTAGTGGTCCTGATTTCAGGTCCTGGAATAATGTTCCAGGATAACACAGGAAACCCATTCTGCTGAATTAAATAGAATTTAGATAGCAGGAGTATGAAATGTGCTGATAATTTGATAAGCAGTGATCTTGCCAGCACCACAAAGTGTGATCCAGGTGTCAGAGCTACTGGAGCTTACACGTGGACAAGGGAGAGAGAACTCGGTGAGTTCTGTTTTGTAAGAGTATTTAAATCTAAAGAGAGATGACAAGTTTATGGCTTGACCTGAAGCTTTGCTGATACATTCTGACGCTAACACTGCTGCCACTTAATGTTTCTGACAAGTTTTATGTTAAGGAAGTTGCAAGTTTTGCTGCCTTTAAACCCATGCTAGGTACTCCAGAGACTGAAAACAGCAGGAGCCTTGTATTTGTGGCAAAGCTGCTTTTTGGTCAGAGGAGCACAGAGCTATAGAAAACATTAAAGTAGCATAACATATGCATAGACTGAAAGCATTCTAGCATGTTTCCAGGTTTGAGATGGAGAAGCTCTCCTGCAGCGCAAAGTTTTAGGGTTATTTTCAGGTTTTATTTCTAATTTCATTCAAATGTGTGGCTTGCTTTAAGCTACCTCATATCATTCCTACTTTGCCCTACTTACACCTGAATTGTTGTTCCTTTGGTCCCAGCCAATGTAAATGTGCAATCTGATAAACTCCAGCTAATTTTAATGTTATTAATTAAAAAGAAAATAAACAAAACCTACATGCTAGCATTTAGATATGTGCACTCAACCTTGGATAGAATTCTCAAGACCTAAGGAACTGTCAGGTACTTACGAAAAGGATGAAAGAAACTCAACTACATTATCTGTCTTCTGAAGCCCATAATGCTCTTTATACCAAATGAATACTGTGCCTTTAGCTTTATTCCCTGAGTTTGTTTCTCTGCCAAATGTGCAGTCATGCATCTTAACAATGACTAGTCCATGCTCTAAAAACTATTTTCTTTGAGCTGCAGCTTCCTTATGTAGCTTGGAAACCAGAGAGCAGGCACAGAGCTGAAATAAGGAAATAGGCTGAGAACTGGGACACAGCAGATAAGGTCATTCTGTATTTTATTGTTACTGATATTTGTTTCCCTCTGATCCCTTTTCCACATCAGAACTGGTAAAATTTGCAAGTTGTCAGGCCTCAAGAGGACATAGCAGGCTTGGTGTGGAATAACTTGTACTACCATAATCTCTGAGGTTTAAAGCTTGCAGCTTCTGTCTCAGCAGTTAGAACTTGCCAGTCACAGCAATGCTGCTTCAACCTCATAACCAGCTGTAAAATGAGAGGGACCTACAGAAGTCCTTCTATATCTTAACTTATTCCTTTTTAACAGGATGAGTTTTGATAATTTTGTACATGGAGAGTTTGACATCTCAATGCTTTCTTTAAATAATGTGGCTTTAAAATGTTAGTTTTTACTATTGCATTCTACTTTGTTTCAAAATAAGTAAGTAATGAAGAAGGGAATATATTTTGGGAAGGTGTAGCCTAAATCTCATGGCTTCTAGCAAACCCTTGCAACTTTTGTTTTTATTAGCTTACTTCTGTTAAGTGCCTGCAGCAGGATCCTTTCAGTGTTTTGTCCATGGTGCAATAAATAGGTCAGGCATCCATTAGGAAGCAGAGAAAGAGGCTGTTTACCAAGGAGTTTCCTGTACCAGTGAAACTCGGGGAACTGACATTTTGTTGAAACGCAGCTGGTGTTTAAATAAGTTTGAAAGCTTTGCCTGCTGAGAACCTCCCAAGTGACACATTGCTTTTAGGTTAAAATGGATGTGAACTTTAAAATTATGTATCTTATTTAGCAAGTGTTTGGATTTGTGCAGCTTTTTAGAATATGAGTACAAACAGACCTTCCTCTAAGGCACCTTGTCGGAGTAGCCTTGAAAGTGCAAGTTTCAAGAATGTACAAAAACTTCCTTGAATACAGAGTGTATCTCTTAAGTACAGCACAGTTTTTTGTTTAGTATCATTAGCCTTTAACTCCCACAGTCTCTATAGGTGCTTTTGTAAAACTTGTAGCTATTACAGTAAGAATGAATGACTGATGACATTAATTTCATACTTTTGGAGCTCTCACTAATTTCATTCTGGGAAATCTGACAGCATTCTGCTACTTTGCACTTATAGGATGCCAGAGAGACACAGAGTTCTTAGCTAAAAGCTTAACAAAACACCATGTGCACTTTGTGTTCTGGAGGTATTAAGGACAAAAGGAGTAAATAAGAACAGCTGATGGTGCACAAAGTTAGGAGAAAGTGATTACAGTGTATCATGTTAGTCAACTTCTCCCCTACAAGGATGAATAAACACAGTTTGTTCCTTTGTTTTTATTGTGGGGTGGGGCTGAACAGGCCTATAAAAATAATAATAAAACTTTTGAGTACTTTAAGTATAAATGCTGCTGGTTGTCATAAGGATCTGAGGTAAAGGCATTCATGTGTCAGTCAGAAAGACTGCAGAAAGAACAAGTCCTTACTTGATAACTCCTTATGTTTGTGTTCAGTTATTGCTACTGCCCAATACATATGTTCAGTCTTATATTCAGGCATATATAGATATATAAGCTGTACATTGCATATGTGTATACTTCTGTAACAATCTAATGTACTCTTAGTGATCTCTAAATCTTCAAGTCTCTGTAAATATTTGTCAGGTACAATATGTCAGCTGGACCTGTGTGGGCTGGAGGGTGGGACAGCTATTTCAGACAAAAGACAATGGACTTTGTCCCCACATAGTTTACAGAATCGTTCTGGGATTTGAAAAACAAAATTTTCTACCTATTACTATGATCAATCACAAGATTTTTGTTAGTGTCTTCAGTGATGTTCTGCTGTCAGGATTTAAAAGAATCATTTCTAGGGAAATTTAGCCCCCTGCCCTAGCTATACTGACTATTGTGTGCTAATGGTGGTAAAAACATTACAAACAAGTGTTGTAAGGGTCACATACATAACATTTGCACAAAGAGCTGAATGACAAGGGAATAACAGCATGAGGGCAGATAGGGTGTTAGTTGTAAGCTGTGCATTCACAAGTAACTCATGGTACTGTTTCTTGCTTCCCATGACTTCAGAGCACCATGAATTGATGAACTTGATTCTCCTTTAAAGAATATCTTGCTTCATTTCTGTGTCTTTGTGTTGGCATTCAGAGGATGAAGTTCAGCTGTTAGCGTGCAGGCCTTGTGGGAAAACTTCCTTGGCTCTTTTAAGAGCACAGGAGGAAAGGAGAGACAGGAGATGAAGACTAACAGAAGGTCACTTTAGAAAACCTAATTCCTTCTGGCTGAACCCAAAATGCCACCATATCCCAGTATGTTCAGTACTTTGCAAGTGATGGGAAGTGTTGGATTGTTGAGCACTTTGCATTGGATGGCAAGCAAATATACAGGGATTGTGTATCATACGTACACAGAAGTGTTAATTCTAGCTCCTCCTGAACACACACAGTAAGTGTGGTCACTGTTTGCCTGTCAAAGCTCAGTGTCTTCATTAAATGTGTTGACCTGCTGTCTGCAAAAGCAAATTGTCATGGCCTGGCAGGGAGGAGGAGCACAGCACTAACAAGGGTGGTGCCAAAACTCAAGTGCCACTTGTTCTACCATTGCAGAACACAAATGCATGGTGATCAGTGCTTTTAAGAGCATTTTCCCCCCTCATGTACGTATGCTCATGCAGTACTTGAGCTTAACTGGTAGGTCTAAATGTTTTTGCTTTGCTTAATCTTTGTTTTAAATAGCTCTTGCTTTCATCTGCAGCTCTGCACCATAATTTTAGCTTGTCCAGGCTGCTCATTCTCTTCTCAGGCTATGGGGTTTGTGCTTCTGCTCTCGTAACAGTAATCACCTGGGGAACAATATTTACATTCCTTGATTGCTCACCCAAAATAGGAAATTGGGTGGAAACAGTCTGTCCTACATAACTTCCATTGCTTCCTGGTTTGGGTGGGAGAGGATGTGGGAGTACTGAAACATTGCTAAAGAGACTGTTCTCATGGTGTTGATGACCTCAGTGTAGTAGTTAATGGAATTCAGAATTGATAAAAAAACTCCTTACCTAGGTTTTTGAATTCAAGCCATGAAATGGGCAATTTGAAAATACTGTCTATTGCTGAAATTCACTTAAGTAGATTTTAACAAGACTCTCTAAAAGTTACAAAAGAGAAAAAAGAGCAAATGCTTAGCAGAGTACTTGAGAGATGACTTGATGTTTCTCACATGAGACAAACTGTACAGAACACTGAGCATAGGGAAAACTTTCCTATACTTATGCCATGCCAGAAATTCAGTGTGATGCTGATTCCATACCCAGTCTACTGTGCTACATTTGTGCACCACTGAAGAGAGGAGCTCTTAGCAGAAATGCCAAACTAATCATCCAGTTTCAAGGCTGGAGGGTTTTCTGCACACTTACACTCCAACTTGAGAGTTAAGATTTTGGGAGGACTAGATAGGTTTTCATACAGGGTTTTAAAATAGTTGAATATCCTGATTACCTGGTACTAGTTTTGTGGTTTCTTACTATTTCCTGAAAAAATGAAGCCTTGAAAGCAACCTGATGTAGTGAGGAGGTGTCCCTGCCCATGGCAGGGGGTTGGGACTAGATGATCTGTAAGGTCCATTCCAACCCCTAAATTACGTGATTCTATGATTTTATTTTTGATTTAAATATATTTCTGGTAATTCTGTCATTTTCTTCAAATATTCAAGTTTTCAGCCTTATAATTAATGTGTTAAAAGTACAAAAAATTGTACTAAAGTTCTACTTAATTTTATTTCCCTGGAAAAAAAAATGCTCTTAACAAGGTGTTTTCTGTTACATTGCCCTACAGTTTCTTGTTGTCTGCACAGCAACTGATACTGCCTTCTAACCTATACCCCCCACCAAAAAATAATTTGTTCAAAAGTAAGCATTCCTTCAAATGTCAGTAGAAACAAGGCAGATATCTGAACACCCTTGGTCTGTAATGGTTCTGGCATAGCTGATTTTCAGACTGCATGTATCTCACTTGGGAGTGTGTGCCAAAGGAGTGTGATACACTGAGCTGGCATAAGCAGAGACATTTCTTCTAATAATCATGGATCAGTTGTTCTAGTTGTGGGTGAGGTAAGATTTCATGCTACAGTAAGAAATTCTGGTTTCTGAGACATTTCAGTGTGAAAACACAAATCCTTAAAGTCATTCTTGCTTTTCCATTTGTAGGATGTGCTTTTTTCCAAGTCCTTTAAGTGCCTCACCTTTTGGAGTTCATGTATTGAGAGCAGAATCCAGAGTTTTTCTCTGAAATCCTAGATAATTAGGTAAATGTACTTGATTTGGAGACGAGGCTGTCTAATAAAGTATCAATTCTGTATTTCAGACATGCAAGAAAGCATTTCAGCCAGGCTGAGGGAAGCCAGCTGGATGAGGTTCGACAAGTGATGGGAATGTTGGCCTTTCCTTCAGACACTCATATCTCTCCCTATAAGGTAACATCCTGCTTGAAGTTCAGTGGTACAACAAAATAAGAAAACACATGTTGCAGTTCCTTTTTCATCCCAGGAAAATGCAATGATAAGATCGAATATTGTTCTAATTTTACTTTCTACAATGCACCTCTGTAATAGTTCTTAATAACCATTCCTTGCCTGTACATTAATCCAGGTAGGATTTGTATTGTTGCAGTTGGATTTTAATAGTAACACAGACTGACACTGGGCTAGGTTTACCCCAAACCCAGCACTGCAGGTCTGTGGGGCTGGAAGCTCAGTAGGTAAATATACAGCAAGAGAGAGAAGATGGGGAAGTACAAAGCAAAAAAAATAAGGAAATCTTGTTCAACATACAAGGCTGTGGCTTTAATACACTGTCAGCAGGTCTTAAATCTACTTCTGACATTACTGTTGTTGCAGTGGTTGGGATGAAGAAAGGAAGGACAGTTTGAATGACCTGAAAGAAGTATTTTTTTATCCTTAAAATAAGTGTTCATTTATTTGGATTATGCAAATTAATGTAGATATTAGTGGTAACATCTACATCTCAATTTGATTCAGGCAGAATTCCTAGGTAGTTATTGTTTCTACAGACTTGAGTTCTGTGGTCATGTGCTAATTCCTTTCTTTTTAACTTGGCTTTGGAGGCAGAAGGTAGAGAGGAGTTCAGCTGGCAAAAGCAAGACAAGAATTCCATGAAATGCCAAGCCAGTATGTGGCAGTGCTAGTATAAACATGTTTTTTAAACAGTTGATAATGAAATCAATGGTTTAACTAAACAAGTACAAAAACCCAACTAAAAATAAAAACAACAACCCACAGAATTCCCGTGAATTTCTTTGCTAATCCCAGAGTCCTAGAAGGATCTTGGTGTTTTGGATTCTACATTTGATGTGAGTTATGAGCATAAATGAGCTCTTCAAATTTAAATATTTTTGCAAGATTCTGTAAACATTATATATTCCAAATGGTTGTCAGCAGAATTAGCCTGACTTGAGGTAAAAAACACTTCTGACTTGTTGATGTTAATGGTTCAGAGGCTGTAGAGAAACATTCCCCAGTACTAATGTTGCTTCTGAAGTACTCCAGCATTCTAGCAAACAAAATGCAGGAAGGAACCTTAGCAGGATTTACATACCTTAATTAGAACATTAGGTGGATGATGGAGATTGAATATTGCACCAGCTATTTTAAGTAATATTTGATTTAATAAAGTGGAGTTACAAGGTATTTTCTGAACAAGCACATCCATAACATGCATTATCATGTACATTTCTGTTCTGTGATGGGTTTGGTTGGGTGAGTTTTGCACAATTTGCCACTCAGGCACAATAGATTGAAAACAACTTATAGTTGTGTTGTTTTTTTGACAGGATCTCTTGGACCCTGCTCGATGGAGAATGCTGATCCAACAGTTTAGATATGATAACTACAGACTACATCAGCTGGGAAACAATTCTGTTTTTACTATAACACTCCAGGCAGGCCTTTCAGCTATAAAAACACCGTATCCTTTAACACAGATACTACTGGCGAGGGAAAAAATGCCTTGTGGGGTTTTTTGTTCCATGGATGCTTTCAGAGAGCTCAGAGGAGAAATGTGACAACTGAATATTTTTGCTCCAGAGTTGTTTAAATGGAGTATAAATTGGTCCCTGTTAAATTAAGGGGAGATTATAATAAGTGACATTATGGTTTTTAAAAAAAGCACGTACAAAAAATGCACAAAAAGGTGAAATCTGCAGTGTGTTTGGTACTGGGCTGTCTTTCCATGTGTCTTAACTTCTGCAGGTATATTCACTAATTTAGTCAGCTGGGTCACAACTACTGTTTTTTAAGCACTTAGACACAAATTTACCTGCCCCTTTTCATGTAACTCTTCAAATATATCCTGCATGTTTTGAAACTGAGATGGGTTTGCTGCACACTATGGTGTGTTGGAGAAGGACTTGTGCTGCTGGAGTGTTGTACCTGTGGAGACTGCCAGACACATTGCTCACTCTTGTTCCTTGAAGCAAAGCAAACCCTTGATTCTCGTACATACACATGAAACCTGAATTAAATGGCCCTGTACGTTCTGTGACCTCAGCTCTGTTGGCACAGTTGAAAACCTCTCCCAGTGTATGTCATTAACTACTTGCAGCATCGTGGTGATTGTTCCCTAACCTGCTGTGAACAGACAGTGTTATAAAGAGGATGGGAGCTCAAAAAACCCTGACTGCCCTGTGTGTAGCAAATCCCTGAACAAGCTGGCTCAGCCTCTGCCTATGGCACATTGTGCCAACTCCCGACTAGTCTGCAAGATTTCAGGGGATGTAATGAACGAAAATAATCCTCCTATGATGTTACCAAATGGATATGTCTATGGATACAATGTAAGTGTTGGAATTGATGACTTACTGAAGGCTAAAATAGCAGTGGTTATAATAACTTTCTAGTTCAAAATAAGAGCTTGGAACTCAGTCAGAAAGCTAGAAGTATCTTCTAGGAAGAAAAATACTTCTTGCAGTAATTTGTTAAGGACTGCTTAAATTAAAGAAGCTAATACCTGACATGAATTTGTAACATGAAATCAAATGCCATTTGAAACCTTTGCCTCTGGAGAGAAATAATGTAGATAAGGGATTATTTGGGGCAAAGATATTTTGACCTCAGACTACCTTTTGTTTTTAAATTGAAGAGAGTTTATTTCCTAAACAGCTTAACAATGCTTTGAGTTATTATTGTGAATGTTATCTTTTGGTTTCCCTCTTTTTCAGTCTCTGCTTTCTATTCGTCAAGATGACAAAGTAATTTGCCCAAGAACCAAAGAAGTCTTCAACTTCTCACAAGCTGAGAAAGTCTACATCATGTAGGTCCGTAAAACACGTGATGAAGTGCCGCTGGAATTTTGACACAGTGTATCTTGGCATACCCTGAAAAGGGGAGGGCCTTAATGTGTGGCAAAGAAGCAAAACCTGCCACCTGGGGGATCAGACCTGTCGGTGGCATTGTTGTTTCTTGCGACCAAAGATCAATGAGCAACAATAAACACTCTTTAAAAAGAAAAAAAAAAAAGAGGAATTACGACTTAAGTTTGTACTTGAATAAAAAAAACAAATTTTGATTGTTAAGGTTTTGTAACATAAGGTCAAAAATTGGACTCTTCTCAAAAGTACTTTCATCTTCTAAAGGATAACTTTCTTTAAAGATGGACACTTGCACTGGGGGAAAAGTTACAACAGATTTGAAATGAAATCCATTTTTCTTCCCTCTTTTTCACAATTGTCCAAGACCCTTTTGTTATCAAAGATTTCAGTCCTACCAACATGTTCTCCTTTAAGCTCCTCTTTGCCTTCTTTATGATCCTCTCGTGAAGTAATCCAGAACATGAATGATGTAACTTATTTCCATGGGAAGATATTTTCGATGTCTTTGACACAAGGACTGGCTTCTCTGGAGGATCAACTAGGGACTGGTTTGAAGGAGTATGAAGTCTTTTTCCAAACCCAAATATTTTAAGGAGGTTGCATAAGTATCAAGAGGAACTGAGAACATTTCAGGCAAAATCCAATGCTTGTTTAAATGTTCTTTTTCCAGTCTACCATAGTGTTAAAGTCCTTCTAAAGTTATTAGTTATGTGCATAGGGTTCAATATGAAATCATTAGTGCTACTGCCTTATTTCTTGCTTTGAGAATGTACTCACATGACAATGAGCTGGTATTAAGTGTTGGACGAAGTTTCTGAAGATGCCTTGCAGGATGATTACATAATTTTAGGGTCTAAATAGTATTCATTACTGAAACTAATAGTTCAATTTTAACAACTGCAGAACACATCCTTATGACTTTTCAAGAGAATCAAACCATCGTAGTTTAAACAAAACCATATTGTAGAGGTTTGTATTTAGCGCTTATTTTTGCATGTTGATGTTGATTAGCTAATAAAAGATTGTAAATGTAAAACATGTTAATAAAAATTGTTTTCCATTTCTTGATTATATAAAATTAGAAAGCTGTTTTGTGTTTAAATGTGTAACTCTTACAGAGGCCTCTCTTAAAATGAGTGTAACTTCCAAGTGTTGGTTTTCAGTGTTCTACAAGATTTAAAAACACAAAACCCAACATCAAAACACCACCACAAAAATCAAAACAAACACCCCCCACCTCCCCCAAACCACCCTCCAACAACCATCAATGTTGTTCTTCAGAGCATTTCTATCAAAGAAGTGGTTATGGTTTAAACTTTTCATATATGAACAGTATAGTCCAGGTTTTTTCCTGTCCCTTCCTAGCAGACTGGCTCATGTCCGAGAGCCTTTCTGTTAGTAAAATGATGTGGGAGGTGCTAGGTGTGGGTTTTGATGTGTGACTGAGTGCCTTAAAGAATGCTAACAAAGCCTTGTGGAGGGACCACAGCTTTATTCACGTTACAACACTTAGAGGTCACAGATATATCTAAACTGATTGTATCAGCCATTGTGGAACTGTAAATACAGTGAGATTTCCAGGGAGGTGTGTCTGAAAGGCTTCAGTTTTCAGTAAGCATCATCACTGATGCTTCAGAACGGGTATATCTGGATCTCTGCAGTGGTGCCAGCTTGGCAGAGGTCAGTGTTGTGCACTTGCTGCTGGAAGGGTCTGTTCTCTCAGCATTTGCTCAAGTGGCAGATTTAGTGATTCCTTAGGACACAGTGTGCCAAGAGTAAGTGGAGGCAGATAGTAAGAGAACTTACATCAGTAACTGGGGTAATTTGCTATCAGTCAAGCAGTAATTGGTCTCTTCTCATGGGGCAAGAGTTGGAGAGTCCTCAACTCAGAAGGGGAGGATGTCACCCTGGGGAGCAGCATCTGTATTTCTTTGGGGGACCACTTACAGCATCATTGCAGAAGAGCAAGGATAGCTTTGAGGATGGCAGCATCACTTTTCCTTATTGCACAGAAATGCTAACAGACCAAAGCAGGAAAGAAGCAGTAGATTTATACTGGCCCTGAGGAAATGTGTGGTAACTGTGTAACAATTGTAGGGCACGGAAATTGTTGCTTTTGCTTCCCTAAGTACTAGTCAGAGCTGTGGTTTTCTAAGATTTCAGCCCTTTTTTATTTCTGTGGCCTGAGCAGAGTGGTGGTGAAGTCCATGCTCCCAAAAGAAAGTAGCTGGGGAGGGGAGGGGAGGAGAGCAGCTGTCCTACAAGGAGAGCCTCCATTTCTGGGAGGTGTGATTCCAGAGGGCCAGGTGCCAGCATGATGGTGTGTTATAAAGGAGGTGTTCCAGAAGGAGCGTAGGGAAGCTTCAGCTATTTGTTAGCTGTGATTGCTCACTTTAGAAATCTGCAGTCAGACAACCTGTTCTGACTGCAGTGAGACCTGTTTGAGACAGGCAGTTGTAGCCTCCTGCCTGGCCCCTCTGAACTGTGTCAGGCTGTTTCAGGCTTGCTCTGTCATGGGTTTGGAAACCTTCCAGCTGTATGGAAATTTTCAGAGGGTCACAAATGGTGGCAGGGATGGATTGGCTTGGTGCAGCTTGGAGCTCTGGTTTGCAGTCCCTGGCTGCTTTGTGCAGCCTGGAGCTCAGGATCCAACAGAGGTGTCAGTTCACAGCTCAGCTCACAGGTGGCTCCAGACATCAAACCAAGAGCAACAGGTGGCTCATAGTGAGTATAAAGTTATTTGAAATTGTAGAGGTTGAGTGCTAAAGCAAAAGCTGTCTCCTCTGGAGAGCTGGCTGAGCTGGAAATTAACAATATCCTTCACTGTGATGTTTTTTCAGTCTTGCCAAGCAATTTCACAAAATTAAACTTGAGGCTCTGGATTTTGGTTATGTTGTTTGTGTTTGAAGGCAACAGTTTGTCCCAGTTGTGGTCAGGACAGGTTCCTCTGATTTCCACAGTTACATGGAGGATGACAATTGCCTTGACCTTTCCTTCTGTTTGTTGTGGTCCAAAGCCATAGTCTAAATGCTGAAGATTTTCCAGTATTGCAGGAGAGATACTGGTAACTGTTCACAGTGACATGGGTTTCTTTTCTGCCTGTTTCAGCTTGAAGTACTCCATTATCTTCCAGGCTGAGAAGGGTTCAAGATGTTAAGGTCTTTGAAGGTACTTTGAAGGTAGGAAGTAGTGAAGCCAATGCCAAAATCAGGCAAATAATTTTGCAGGAAGTTTTAAAGACTGATGGACTGGTATGGTTTGGTGGGGTTTTTTTTAGTATAAGCATGGCCTTTCCTACTCATTAACAAAATTGCTTCTTGGAAAACAAAGATTATTTCTGAGAGCAAGAATGAGAAAAATTAAGTACAGCTGGAAATCTGCCAAACAAGCTTTAGAATATGCTTAATAGACCACTATTTAAAAACAAAACAAAACAAAAGCCAACAAAAAACCCAAACCCCACAAAGTATCAAACAAACAAAACACAAAACCAATTAATAGTCTTTTTTTCAGCTTCAGGTAGCCTGAGTAGAATGTGTTGAGAGACATATCAAGCACTTCTATCTTTGAGACCCACAGCTACACTGTGACCTTGTGCACTGGGTGTCCTGTAGCACAATAGAGAGCTCATTTGGTATAACAAAATGAGTATTTAAATCTCTTCCATCCTGTTTTTCCATGTTCCATAATGAGATATCAGATCCTGCTCAGCATGTTGTTCATCCTGCTGTGCCCTGAAGTCTGTGGCATGATGAACACTGTCCCTGCAGAAGCCTGATGGGCCTTTTGGGTTGCCCTGTGTCAGTTTTGTACTCCTCAGGACAGAGTTTCTGGCTGCATTCTTCAGCTCAAGAGTATTTTTTCCCTTTATTTATCTGGCTGTGAATGATTTTTCTGTGGCATGACCTTCTGGCATTTGGTACCAATAATCTGCATCTTTAAGGGCAAAGCCAGGCCCTAGTGACACTATGCTGGCCCAGCTGTTGGGTGCCATGCCTACTGAATTAGTGCTCCAAACAAACCCCAGCCCAGATCAACAGGAAAATTGATCAGGGCTGATCTTCATCTGATCCTTGAACAGATAACTGCAAGTAGTTTCTTCTAGTCACTGAATGCTGTAGTAAGTCCTTGTTTCTGCTTGATGAGAAGCATCTGTGGGTCAGATGTTCACCAGGATCTCCCTGCATTATGCTTTGCAAAGATTCAGCATCTGGTTGGTTCTGCAATGTGCATTGGCCACGCTGAAAGACACCATTTTATTAAAGACTTGGCCCTGTTAGCTAAGCTTTGAGAAGTTTTCCGCAGCTCAACTTTCTCCTTGTTTTAGGAAGAGATCTAAGATGGGCAGAGCCAGCCAGCAGAATGAATCTCTTCTTAGCTCTTTACTAACACATTTTCTGACAGCCAGGTAGGTTCTGTAAATAGAATTAAGTATCTCTGGCATACAGTCAGGGGAAGAAAATTTGCCATCAAGGCTCGGAAGAAGCTACAGCCTGGTTACTGTTGGATGTGAGGGCTGGAGAGGTTTTTGGCACAGCAGCTACAGAGCCCACAGAAATTATTTCTTCATTACAGCTTTTGTGGGAAGTTCAATGTGCATCTGAGCTAGTCACTGAAAAAAACCCTCATCTTAAGAGATCTAGTCCTGATCTCAGTTTGAACTGAAGCTCTAAGACTCTGTACATGGAAGTTCTTACTATCAAAAATTAAATTAGTCCTTCTAAATTAGTCCTAGTGACCAGTTTGATTTGACTGAGGAGCTCACAGATTTGAATAAGATATTTCAGACCACTATGAAATCCTGATATTTGACCATGTTAAAATGATCAGAGAACTGTATCCTGAGCCAGAGGAAATCAGCTATAGGATAAGTAGCACCACAGGAAGAACAATAGAAACAGCAGAACAAGAAGATGCAGAAAGGGCTGCTGAACAAGAAAAGCTGTTTGCTTTGACTCATTAAAAATGAGATCAAGCGTCAGGGTAGAGCTAAGAAATGCAATCAGCCAGTTACCTTTCAAAGATACTAAAATAACTTCAGAAGCTTTTAAAAGTGCGAGTAAGAAGAAAAATTAATGTGAAATGACTGTGTGGTAGAGATCAAGACCTGATTACAAAACTGCACCCAGCACCTTCCTGCTTGCTCCTAATAAGATGGCAACGTGCGACATCGGTGGGTGGCGTGGAGAGGGAGGTGCACTGAGAAAACCAGAAATAACTTAGCAACGTGGAAGTGAAAAAAATATGCTCAGTTACAGAAACCAAGTGATCACACTGCTCGAATTCTTAATTGTTCAGATCTAATGGAAACAAGCTGTCCTAGTATCCAGCCTGGGTATGGTATCACATAGAGTCATGAATGGTTTGGGTTGGAAGGGACCTTAAAGATCATCTAGTTCTGACCCCCTGCCATGGGCAGGGACACCTTCCACTAGACCAGGCTGCTCAGAGCCCCATTCAGCCTGGCCTTGAACCCCCCCGGGGATGGAGCAGCCACAGCATCTCTGGGCAACCTGTGCCAGTGCCTCACCACCCTCACAGGGAAGGATTTATCCCTTACATCTAGTCTAAACCTGCCCTCTGGCAGGTTAAAGCCAATCCCCCCTTGTCCTATCACTCCATGCCCTTGTCAAAAGCCTCTCCAGCTCTCTTGCAGCCCCTTTAGACACTGGAAGGTGCTGTAAGTTCTCTCTGGAGTCTTCTCTCCAGACTGAACAGCCCCAGCTCTCTCAGCCTGTCTCCATAGCAGAGGTGCTCCAGCCCTCAGAGCATCTTTGTGACCTCCCCTGGACTCGCCCCAGCAGGTCCACATCCTCCTTATTCTGGGGCTGCAGAGGGGCCTGGTGCTGCTGTGCTGGAAGCTGGAGCACAGTCCTGGTTGTTAGGTCATATCTCTCACACTGCAGCTGGAGCAAAGCTGTTCAGTTCCCCAAACTAATGTGGAAAAGCAAAGCTGGTTAAGTGGGGGATAACACATGAGGGGCTGAAACCTACATCTCTACCTGCTCCTTTGACCCTACTTCCTATCCCATAGGATTAACTTTTATGTTCTGCATTTCTCAAGGAAATAGTTCTATCTATCCCACAGAGCAGAGGAGCGGATTTTCCCAGGGAGATCATCTGTGTTCCCAGCCAGGAGGGTTTCTTCTGACAAAGCCAGAAGGAAGAATGAGGAGAAAAAGATGATAAAGTCTATTCACTTCAGGACAAAAAGATCATTAACTAACTTAAATATTTTGTTCCCCACCCATGGAGATTAAGCAGGATCATATAGACCAATTCCCCCAAAGGAAATAAACAGATAATAAAACAAGTAGACAATTTCCTTTTCCTTCTTTGCAAACCATAGCAAGACAAATCACTCAGAAGAGCCAAGACTAGAGCTGTGGGAAGTTCTTCAGGGTGCCTGTGCACAGCCCATATGGAGATGTCTCTTCGTTAAAGCAGTGGCTCCAGGGACACAAACCATAGAAATACTAAGTACTAGGGGGTTGAGGGGAATCGATCTTAGAAAAGCTCTAGCTGCCCTGGATGCTGTCATTAAGGAAAACATTGTATAGGGCCAGGCAGATCACCATCTTGGCATTGTGCTGCAAGCTAAGGTGTCTGCTGGAACCAGCTCTGTGCCCTGCTGACAGAACTGCTGTGCAGGAGGGTGAAAACCCAACAGGCAGGTTTTGAACCCCTGTCTGCCTATCTCTGCCCCTCCTCCTTTTGGAAGACAGGGTGGTTCCTCAGTAGAAGCTGTTTTGCTCCAAGGTGTGGAGGAAGAGGCTGTTTCTCGTTAGGATTGTGACATGATTTTCTATATTAAACTGTGCACACTCAGGTCACCGTCTCATTGTCCTGCCCATCTGTGCACAGGATCTCATGAAATTATTTGATCCTATTTGTGGCCATAAGGAACACCAGTTTACAGGGTTGACTTCTACCATAGGAAATGGATAAGAATTCAGGCCAGATGGTGAGGTGATGCAATAGGAGAATGTCTCTGTGGGTGGCTGCTGGAGCAGCAAAGAACAGCATTGGCTGGTGCTGTCTGTGCCAGCTGCAGGGACACCTGAGCAGTATAGGGATGTCTGTTATGGAGAGAAGGGTAACCTGCAGTGTCATATTCCCATTCCAGGAGTATTGCAATCTGCTTTCTGACTCTTTCCTGGAGTTGGCATGAGGCTTGAGCCAAATGGACTTGCAGTCTCTGCAGCTTGTAAATGGATCTTGCCCTCAGAGCACTTGCAACTTGCCCACCCTCTGGGTATGGAGGGTTCTAGAGCAACTACCCTGCTAACCTCTGTGTGTGGAAGCTGAGACTCAGCCAGCTCCACGAGCAACAGCCCTGGAATGGGATAAATACCACGAAGTGTGTGATCTCATCTTGTTAGATGCTCAGACAGTGAAGAATAGATGAGAATTGATGTTGCTGATGCAAATCTGCTGGCTTTTTGCCAGCAGCACTTTGTAAATGTTGATCTCAGATATACATACTCTCTGATGATCCAGGCTTTGTGGTGTCTGTTTTCTTTGAATGTCACTGTCATATCCACTGCCAGCTCTCTAGCTTCAGTGCTGCATTATCCTACCTCACAAAACAGTGAATAAACAGGGTGCTGGTTTTATAGGAGAGCAAATGATTCAGTTTAACTACCAGGTATAGAGAAAAGCCCAGAAGCTACAGCTGAATTGCTGTTTGCTCCTTCAGTGAGCAACAGACCTTCTTTGACACACCTTATTTTTATAATAATTGCAAAGAATGTCACCTGCCCTGTTAAAAGAGGAATTATCCTACCTTTGGCCAACACATATTCCCTGTGTCTTTGTTTGGAGCCTTCTTCTGAGGAGGTAAAATTAAGAATTCCTCACTGAAGTAAGATTAGCAGTCGCTGCATCCAGAAATACCTCTCTTATTCTAAACCCATTAGCAAAGGATAATGACTGGTTTCTTTGCATTGGAAAACCATAAATAACATTGCCTGTGATCTCTGTGTTTGAGGATGTGAGATGCTGGAGTATATTTTGATCTAGATAAACTACTTGTCTCAATTCTTTCCCTCCACACCTTGCATTTCCAGGAACAGCATGGAAAGAAATCAGAGTGCTGGTGCCATTTTTGTCTTGGCTGAAGAAGCCAAAAAGAGCCTCCAGGCCAGTGAACATAGCACTGAACCTTCAGGTGGCTATTTATAAATTATTATTGCAAAATAACACCTCCATCTAGGCTCATGCTCAGGTGAAGCATAAAACATCTAGGCTAAAATATAAAGTCTCTGCAGAGGCAGGTTAGAGTGCAGGTTAGAATCACCCACAAGAACAAGGGCTGGTGATTTTGAGACCTCCATCAGCTGCCTGCAGGGTAAATCATCACCCTCATTGTCCTGACCGGGTGGTCTGTAACAGACTCCCACCAAGATGTCAGCCTTGTTGGCCTTCCCCCTGATTTTGATCCAATCTGATCCCCAGTTCATCTGCTCCAAGCAACCTTCCCTGCTGAGGGCAGTTAGAGGAGCTGCTCCCATTAGAGGAACATTCCTATCACCCTTATCTGTCCTTAGGTAATTCAGTCTCGAAATTGGGAACATTCTTGAAAACCTATAGTAGTCACTTTTAATTCAAGGACACTTCAAAGAGCTGTAATATCCTTTTTCTCACATTCTATTTGCAAAGTACTCCCCCTTTATGCTGTGCCCTCTCTGGGATCGACTGACAACTCCATTGCAGGACTAGTCAGGGCTCCTGCTTTAACATTTACTGTCTGAGTCACCAGGACTTTCATGTCCTGCCATCTCTGTTTTGTGTAAAAAGTCTTCTCTGTAACTTAATGCCTTCCAAAAGAGCCAGGGGCAATAGATCCCTAGTGTCCTGATTTTAGATGTCAAGTCTCCAAACTATTTACAATCCAGGGCTGTTTGGTTCGAGCACATCTGTCAGAAAAACATCATCATGAGACAGAGAATCTGTTTCCTCACTGGTAAAATATGTGCCTGGTTTCCAGTTTGAATTCGTCTTTTGTTTCTTGTGTTTTTCACTGCTACACTCAGTTAATATGCAGTACATTTTCCTGAAGATCTTTTTATTTTACGGACAAGTTACCTCTCAATAATCAAAACTGATTTAAAACTTCACTAATAGGCACTATTGCAACTATTTATTTTCTGCTCTTTCCTATATGTCCTGGATTTTTTTTAAAAGAACTTTGGAAAATGTGTATTATTTTAGTATTGGTCATGCTGTTTACACATTTTACAGAGGTAAATGTCCACTGTTCAGCTTTTCCTTACTGCTGTGAAGCCATTTAACCCTGCTGTTGCCACAGTGTGATTCAATATCACAGAGACATATTTCAAATCTGTTGGTGCTTCTGAAACAGCTGAAAATGGTTCTGAGCTGCTGCTTTTCTAAGCAATGAATGCAGAATGTGGATCAGTCTTAAAACATTCCTGTGCAGTTTGAGGCCAGTTACCTGTGATACTTCTGAGGGGACAGTGCAGAGTATTTTTGCAACATATACATTTCATTCCCTAAGGTTTTTATTGCACCATTTAAAGCAGAGTCCAAGCACTGATAGAAGCATATGGAGATGAGAGAAACCATATTGAGTGCAGCTAATTTGGATTCTCTGTTTGTAGTAAGTGAAGTTATACTGTGTTTGCACAGATGTAAAAGAACCTCTCAGCGTTTCCATTGTTTGCTCGGGAGCTGCTTTAACCAACCTGTGGTTATGGTGCCCAGGGCAGTATTTTGGCAACTCAGTTGTGATGTCAGTTCACCATCACTTCCTTTCAGGGAAGAGCAACTTCTCTGCCAGGTGCAGGTTTTTCAGTTAGAAGGGAAAATAATTTTTTCACCAGCTTTTTGGTGATTTTTTTCATTGATTTCTTAACAAGCTCAAATATCTTCCCTTTTTTATAATTTTTATTGGCTTAGAGTTTTGGAGGGTTGTTGGTTTTGGCTGGGGTTTGGTTTGGTTTGGGCTTTTTTTTGGTGGAGGGTGTTTGTTTTTTTGGGGGGTGTATTTGTTTGGTTTAGGTGGGTTTTTTTGGTGCATGTGCATTCAGAAAAAAAGGCAAAATGTGCCACTGGGCACTTTTAATGCTCCTATATTTTTCTGAAAGTTTTACTCCATCCATTTTCCTCTATAAACACAGGGAAAGTAGTGAGTCTTTCTGCTTGGAAAATGCCTCCACCTTCAGTGGTTTCTCAGACAGAAGTGTTCTCTTTAAAACTGTAAATTAGTTTCCTTGATGTGATACTCAGGAATGTTTTGTTCAAATAAAATAACTTCTTTGCCTATTTTATTGTGAGACTGATCATGTTAAGGATTCTGATCTGTTTAAAGACTTATTCCTGGCTTCAAAACAGTGTGACCTCAGACATAGAAGGAAGATGTAACACAAGAATATGGGAGAACTTGTTGTGAGTGGAATCCTTAAGTGACATTATATGTGTGTGTATGTATATATACAGATAAATCATAGAATCTGAGAATTTTAGGGGTTGGAATGGACCTTACAGATCATCTAGTCCCAATCCCCTGCCAGGGACAGGGACACCTCCCTACTAGACCAGGTTGCTCAAGGCCTCATCCAGCCTGGCCTTGAACACTGCCAAGGTTGGGGCATCTACTACCTCCCTGGCAAACTGTGCCAGTGTCTCACCACCCTCACAAGAAAAAAATAATAACTAACCTAAACTAATATCTAGCCTAAATTTCCCCTCCTTCAATTTGTACCCATGATAAATATAATATGCCACATTTATATTTATGTGACATATGCATGTGTGTGTGTGTGTGTGTGTGTGTGTGTGTGTGTGTGTGTGTATGTGTATGTTCCACCTTTGATTGCTGAAACCCCCCAAGGCACTTGAATATCTCTTGGAGAAAAGCAGGCTCATCATGGGGGACCTTATTACTTTCTACAACTACCTGACAGGAGGTTGTAGCCAGGTGGGGGTTGGTCTTTTCTCCCAGGTGACAAGCTACAAGACAAGTGGAAACAGCCTCAAGGTGCACCAGAGATTTAGGTTGGATATTAGGCAAATTTTCTTCACAGAAAGGGTTGTGAAGCATTAGAACAGGCTGCCCAGGGAAGTGGGGGAGTCACCATCCCTGGAGGGATTTAAAGGATGTGTAGATGTGGGCCTTAGGGACGTGGTTTAGTGGTGGCCTTTACAGTGCTGGGTTCACAGTTGGACTTGATGACCTTAGAGGTCTTTTCCAATGTAAATGACTCTATGATCATCACAGGTGAGCCCTACGGGTTTGGATCTGGGACATCAAACCCATTGCCACAGCTCAGTGCTACAAGCCTGTAAGCTCAAACCCTACACTGTAAAAACAAAATAAAAGAACTTGCTAGCAGTGGAAACGATTTGTACCGAATGTTAAAAGCACCGAGTAGGATTTCTAAGGCGGTGCTTTCACCAAGGACCAGAGATCTCAGCCCCAGCTCTTGCCTCGCTGGACGGGCCACAGGTGCTCCTGCATTGCCATCTGCTGGGAGCTGCGCCCAAGGGCAGCGCCGCGCCCCCCGCAGCTGATGGGTGCTGCTCCCCGCACGGCAGAGCCCTCCTTCAGGGGCCTCGTCTCCAGTGGTGTCCCCGCGTGTGTTCAACACCCGCAGAAGTGCCGCGGGATGTTTCGGGAGGGGAACGTAAACAGCTTTTGTGTATCTAATTCACTAGGCACACTTCTGTTGAAGGGTGATGAAGTTCAGAACTTTATAAAGTTCATTTTTTACTCTTACCTGCAAATAAACTCATCTTGAAAGTACTTCATACTTCCTTAGAAAGTTCATTTTTACTCTCACATGAAAATGTACTTATCTGAAAAGTGCTTTTTACTTCTGATAGCTCTGTGATCTTAATGTTATATAATCTTTTCCCCTTAAAAAGACAGACCCTTAGACTTTATTTTCTTTTAGATTAAATAAATTTAGAAACTTTTTTCCCTGAGCAATCAGGATACTGTGGTTCTCATGGGCTGTGCCTCTCACAGCCATGTAGGAACATGGTGACAAAGGCAACAACAGGAGTATTTTCTATGATTTCAGCCACCCAGCTCAGACTGCTGCTGGCAGTGCAGTTTCCTCTATCTCCTCTATAGCTTGTGTACTTGAAATTACTGACTGCCAGTTTTGTGTTTAGATTTAATAAACCCCACACTTTCCTAGAATTCAAGTTCCATGACCTGGAGAAGAACTGTATGTTCAGAGCTCCACAGCCCCGTGCTGGAGGCTGTTGCAGGGGTTGCTCCAGGCAGACTCGTGCACATCACCAGATCACAGATACACGCAGATACTGCCAGAAAAAAAAATAGTCTCACCCTGGCTACCTTTTACTGAAATGTCAGTAACTGACCTAGTTTTCCAGGGAGGAAATCATGAGGAGAGGAAAAAGGTTGGTCTTTGATCTGCGGTCCCTCTTGAAGGGGGTGATCTTTATGCCACTCTTAAATAGGACATCGAGAAAACTTTGTGCATAGTTTAGTGAGGCATGTTCTCCGCACTGCTTTTTCAGTATTTGACATAATTTTACCATTACTACTTGTGCAAAGAGGAAAAATAGCTATGATTCCTTTTAACAGTCGAGTGAAACCAGCTGAAACACACAATAGGGGTGGCTGCATGAGTGACACAGCTGAGGTCACACTGGGGCAGCACGTGTTGCTGGAGGTGCTGCAGCTCAGGGGATGGAGTCAGAGACCCAAATTCTGCACTCAGCTCTTCTGAGAGGCTGTTGCATGGTCTTTCTTAAAATCAGCATATTCTTTGTATGTGTTGACTGTACCTACAAGTCTTATTCCAAGTTGTACTGAGGTTCAATTGCCTAAAACTTTGTGAAAGTTTTGGGAATCTTACTAGAGCACAACATAAAAGAATAGCTGCGTGTTGGTCAGTGGCCCTGTCATGGTGTGCTTGCTGCAGAAACTGAGGGTGTGCAAAGTGGTCTGAATACATGAAACATGAATAAGTATTTTCCCATTCTACTCCAACTTACATACTGAGCCACAGAAGTGCAACATACCTTCTTTAAAAGCATAAATGGCTCCAGACACTTCAAAAGACTTGCGACCTTCTTCCTTTCAAGAGACTTCCTCCTTCCTTTTAGTTATACTTCATTATTTCCTTCTTTCTCAAACTGTAGTCTTTGCACTCTATTTTTGTCCCAACTACCTCGTAATCTCCTTGAGCCAGGGACTTTCCTTCTGCCTGCAAAAGCTGACCTGCATAAATAATCTCTTCATAGAGACAAAGTGTTCTTCTATCATAACAGTAAAAGAAATTTCCTGGAAAAGCTTGTTTTGATCTATGTGGCTTTCTTGTTCACTGCTAATAAGAGCTGATGGAAATACCAAACAGGCAGGAAGGCTGAGAGGTTGTTCATCTGGGCACTCTCCTGGTGCTGAGGGAATGCAGTGGATTTAGACGGATGACTGAGGACTTGCTCCTGTGAGTGATCACAATGTCAATATGGGTTGAAGCTGCCTCGTGCAAAACAGGTCAGAGAAATCTGAAATGGAAAATGACACGTTGTGGTTTAACCTCAGCCATTAACCAAGCCCCACACAGCCAATCACTCGTTCCCCACCAGCAGGGGCAGGGAGGAGAATCAGAAGGGCAAAAGGTAGAAAACTCATGGGTTGAGATAAAGACAGTTTAATAGGGAAAACAAAAGTCACACATAAAACCAAAACAAAACTAGGAATCAAATCACTGCTTCCTACAGGCAGGCTGGTGTTCAGCCATCTCCAGGAGAGCAGGGTCCCAGCACCTGTAATGGTTACTTGGGAAGACAAGCTGGTGTGCAGCCTCAGGAATTGCTGTAGGGTCATTTTAAAAAATTATTCTAGACATGAATATTAGATAGATGTAGGAAGGTGCTCCTTGATTTGTGATGGTTTTCCTATAGCTATCACTGCTCTATCCAGCTTACAGAGGGTTATTTAATTAGAGATTTAGACCATAGAGAGCAGGTTCATTCATCTCCTCCTATGACAGAATTATAATGTTACAGTAGGCTGAAGTGTTGGCACAGTCAATATTTCACATAATTAGAGGAGGTCACCAAGTATCTTTGGCCTTGCATTATTGATGGTTTAACGAATAGACTATTTCTCCTTCGAGAACATCTGTTTAAATATAGTCTTTACCCCTCATGAGGTATTGCAGAGCTTTCAAATAACTGTCACCCTTTTGCTTGACTCAAACTGGTGGTTCAGCATCTATTCAGCTCATGTAGAAGGACATTTTCTTTGCAACACCATTGGCACAAACTATGTGACAATTTAATATCAGTGTTTATCATGTTTCTGTGTCTTCAGACCTGAAACAGAAGTAATTTTTAACTCCAAATTATTGTAGGGAAGCTTTTTTTTTTCTCCCCAAGATCCATTTGGGCAGTGAAAGAAATCCTCCTTTTTAATTTCATACCATTAAGCTGAATACAGCTATCTTAAAAGTTCAGTGGGGTTTCTTTCTGATTGACATGCTCCTTTATTGCAAAGCTGGAAAACAATCCCTGGCAAAGAATCATCTAGTAAAATGCTGGAACTGTTTCCTACCAAGATCATTCTTTTACAAAAAGACTACATCAGATAATTTAGTATTATGCAAAGTCTGAAATAATCCTTCCTAGAGCCCTCAGTTTGACCTTTTAAATTTGTGATGGAACAAATGGGTCTTCTTCAAGAGCACCCAGACCCAAATCGTTGGTCTCAATGGACAAAATTCTGGATTTTTCTTTGATGTGTATTTGGCCAAAGATACTGGACCCACTGGAGGTGACCTCTGGATGGACCAACTGTTTGTACCTGGAAATATCTTGTAGGAGAACACTCCCATTGCAAATGCCTCCTGCCAATGATAGATTTGGGTATCCTGGAGAGGTGGTGAACAGGACAGTGTTTCTGGAAAAGTTGCTGCTCCTGCAAGGTATCACTCACTTTGGAGAACTCATAAACTTGTAACTGCATTGCTCTTGCTGATCTCTCAGCACAGAGGTAAGAAATGCAACTCCTTGAACCAACCACCTGACATAACCACATAATATGAAGCAGTAAGCACAGGCTTTGCTGAAACCAGGTGTAAACTGATAGTAACACTGAACCCTGAGTCTCTGAAAAGGTAGCAGATGGTGTTCTGTTCTGCCTCTGCACTCCACAGTGTCCTGTGTTCCCCTCTGTGAACAGCCCAGAACAGTCAGTCATGTTGGGGAAAATCAATGCAGGTGCAGAGGGTTGTGACTTCTGCAGCTGAATGAATTCTTCAGAGTTCTGGACCTCTTCAGCCTTTTTTCAGGTTGGCACAGAGGAAGGGAGTACAGAAATACCAGAATGGTGCATGTTTACCATGTTCATTAAAAACAAGAAGGGCAAAGAGACTCAGCAACTTGAGCAAACAAAATTCTATGTAATTGTCTTTGATTTTTTAAAAATGAATAAATAGCCTAGCTCTTGCTGGGAGTTGCCTAAGGGACTACCATGAATGAGTTACACAACTCAGCATTCATTCATCAACTGATTCTTTGCAAAACCATATGGCTCCTTGCAGGGATTTCTTTAAACATTATGCAAGGGTATGAAATCGGTGCCTTCATAGATGTTAAGTCTGTTGCTTGAGGCTCATTTTGAAATTCTGTTTCCAGATAGTACAGCAATGCTACTTTTGCAAGTAATGCCCTAATAGGAAGCAGTTGTTCAGGCACTTTCAATCACATCAAGAAGATAAATATAAAAAAAAAGAAATAACGAAAGAGTAAACTGTGCCATTCTGTGTGGCTCTCACATGGAAATCCATTTGATTCGATGGAAGGCAATGAGCAAAGGCGAAATGTTATTAAAAAGGAAGAGGTAATTGGCTTCCTGTATCAAATCAGAACTAAAAGAGCCACTCGAAATGTATGTATTCATTTACTGCAGTAAATCTAGTTGAAGAGATGAGTTAACTTCTTGTGAAAAGTGTTCAGTGCCATCTTTCCCAATCACCAGCAGACACAGCTGCAGCACCAATTCGCATACATTGCTTCCAACACTTGCCTTAACTGTGGATTAATGGGAACACCTTTCAATTATCTGACAGCATTTTCAAAAGGAACAAGTATGTTAGATCACAAAGAGTCATAAGGTTGGAAAAGACCTCTGAGACCACTGAGTCCAACCTGGGACCATGTCAACTAGACCATTGCACCAAGTGCCCCATCCAGTCTTTCCTTAAACACCTCCAGGTGTAATGACTCCACCACCTCCCTGGGCAATGCATTCCAGTGTCTAATCACCCTTTCTGTAGAGAAATTCTTCCCAATGGCCAACCTAAACTTTCCCTGGTGCAGTTAAAGACTATATCTCTGTTGTTTAGGATGTTCAGAGCAGGCAACTGCAAGGCCTTGATTATTCCCAGTGGTTAAGCAGCACTTTCAGAGCTGGGGGGGCTGCAGTGCATTGCTAATTGAGCACCCAAAACCAAGAGCAGGTCAGGTTCTGCCAAGAGTGAATTCAGGGCAGCCTCACCATCTCCTGAACCACACTCGTGATGCAAGGGGAGAGCAGAGCACAGCCAAATCTTCTAATATCTCTCTCACCATAGGTGACCCTATGGGCAGCAGGACACATGCCAGGGACATGACCATTAGAGCACAGCCACATGCAGAGCAAAGTGCTGGAGTCTTTCCTGCATGTGGGAAAAGACATGGGAGCGTTTGGTCAGCCACAGGATCTGACTGCAGCAGAGCATGTGCTGTGTTTTAAGGGTGGGACCCAGGCAGGTAACACTCCTTTGCTACCCTCAGTACCTCAGCTTATTGCTGTAATCCTTCATCGGCTCCTCTCTCCATAGGCTGATTATCTCTAACAATCACCAAGTGCTCTGAGCTTCTTAAGTGGAAGGTGTTGTATAAACAGTTATGTTGTAATACTCCCCTTGAAAGTCCTGACCACTGGTCTCTTTTCACTGTTTCCTTCCAGGTTTTTTAAAATCTATTTCTATACCTAGATTTCTAAGTGGATTTCCATGTGAAAGCCCTGCAGAATGGCACAGCTCATCTTTAAAGTTTAGATCAGTTTACTCTTTCAATAACCATTTTATTAGGGTTCAACTCATCCCTGCAATTCTATAAAGTCATCATCATTTCCAACTGCTGCAGGGTATAGGACCTTTCCCAAAGAGAACATCCATAGCTTACACCAATGGAAGCCAAATATCACAAAGCACTGGGAAATAAATACTGGGGTTTGGCAAATGAGGACTGGACTGTGCTTGCTGACTTGCTCAAGTCACCACACCCTGGCATCTGCAATCTAGAAATTAAGGAATCACAGATTATTTGGAGTTGGAAGGAACTTAAAAGGATCACTGAGTCCAATTCTTGGCCCTGCACAGGACATCCCCAACAATCACACCATGTGCTGGAGAGCATAGTCCAAATGCTTCTCGAGCTCTGTCAGGCTTGGGGCTGTGACCACTGCCTTGGGAGCTGTTGCAATGCCCAACAATCCTCTGCGTGGAGAAGCTTTTCCTAATATCCATCCTAAACCTCCCCTGACACAGCTTCATGCTATTCCTGTGGGTCTTGCCACTGGTCACCAGAGAGATCAGTGCCTGCCCCTCCACTGCCCCTCGTGAGAATGTTGTACATAGCAATGAGGTGTCCCCTCAGTCTGCTCCAGGCTGGCACCTCAGGCGCTCCTCGAGCGGGTTCCCCTTGAGGGAAAAATCCATGTTAGGAAGCTCAAATGGCATTTCACAGAGCGCACAGAGCCCACGTGAGAATGACATTCCTCGTGAAAACTCCACAGACCCTCCCAGCGCTGGATGCGAGCTGCTGCTCCAGGAAAGTCGCTCCTGGATGCACAGGTGAGGAGAGCGTGCGTAACAGAGCCGCGAATGGGGGCGTGAAGAAACAGCGCTATGGATGGAGGCGCTGGGAGCGACTCCCTGGAAATAATTCACACAGACTACAACCAGGAGCACCGAGCGGCGGAGAGCCACGGCTCCCG
>NW_008649801.1:0-35458 GCF_000695815.1 Acanthisitta chloris
TGCGCAACCCAAATACTTGCATAAACAAGTGCATTTTGCTTGAGCTTGTAGTCTAATGACAGTCATGACCCTAAGTGATGGTGTGACTAGTTCATGAACAAACACTCTAGACTGTATTTCCATTGTTTGTTTATGAGGATGTCATGTGAGGCACTATCACAAACCTATCAAAGCCAGACATATCATAGCTACTGCTTCCTGTCTACCTTATAAGCCAGTTATGCTGTCAAAGAAAGAAACCCAATTGAGCTGACAAACTTTGTTGGCTAGCACCATACCAGGTATCAGTGAGACCTGCCAAGATTTGTCTTGGCAGCCTCTCCCATCAGAGCTATGAAAGTTGGCTGGGCACAGAAAAGCAGATGGTGTGCTTACTCTAAGGAATTATTTATAATGACATTGTTTATGATAAACCTATGCTGAATGTTTCTTACCACCTTAGGAGTTTCCATATTTGCATTCTTTCAGCAGGTGAGACCCATGACTGTGGAGGCATTAATTATTTCCTCTGATAAATTCTGAAAAGAGGTTGAAGTTATACAAGACTCCAGATAAGGTCTTGTGATGCATTTCTTCAAGAAGAGAAATGCAGGATAAACCCCAAAGAACTGTAGAGAAGTCATCATTACTTTTATTTCTGTGCACAGACACTTAAAAGAAAAGAAGATGATGAATATGCAACCCCAGTCATAGTGTGCAATCCAGAGGCCCTGGATGAGTCAGAGTGACTGAGCAGTTGTGGAGGGGACTGACACTCAATGAGATGTGACTATGTCTGCCCACAGAAGAGGATTGCTGGTGTGGGAAGCTAGTCTCTGACAATTCCCTGATCTGCCAAGCTGGGGTACCTAAGGGACGACATTCTAGCCTCCTTCCAACCAGGATACTGCCTTGCCTTTTGATGGAGGAGGGCACAGAGAGGTAGGCAGAAAAAGATGGGATCATGATGTGCAGAAAATGGTTGAGGAAACACCATGGGGAGAGCTGTGTGCCATTTACACTGAAAATGTACAGGGATATTTAGGGATAAATTCTTGGCACAGACTGGTAAATATTATTGATAAGCCTTTCCAGTAGCAATTCATTTATTGCACTCATATCAATGTCAACTGTTGACCCATCTTTGACTTTTCACCAGCAAATCAAAAATTTCATGGTTTTATGCTTACTAATAGTGTATTTTGTTTCCCTGCAAAAGTTACTCTATTCAGAGCAGTAGTTATCCCCACTATTGAAGATTCTTATATATGTGAAAAACAAGGGAGAAACTGAATTGTGTTAGGAACTTCCTGATTCTCCCTCTCTTGGTCTACCAACTTGGCCATGTTGACAGTTTCCTGCCTTGACACTGCATTTCAGTTCTTATTTCTTACACTCCACTGGGAATCAGGCAGGGAAGAGTTTATAGGGCTTTCTTTTGATACCTTGCACATTTGCCTGTTTTCAAACTGAAGAACTCATAATTACCCAGTTGAGGGTCATGCCAAAATGCATTTAAAAATCCCAGGAAATGCATAGACAGCTTCTAGATATGGAAGGGCTCTTACAGCCTTTGGCAATGTCTGTGCCAGAACAAGACATCTTAGGATGCCTCGTATCAATAAGTTTCTGTTTTCTGACTCATGACTGCCTTGCAGACATCTAGTTCACACCTCATACAGCCTGCCTGGCTTCACATATCTGGACATGCAGAGTCCCACTTGCCCTACAGGGATCTCTGCAGCTCAGATGGAATGAAGGAGATGGATTAATTCCTTGATAACAGCAGATTTGAGTACTCATAGCAATATGATACAGCCACTGAGAATTCAGTGGTTCCAGAAGAAAACAAACAAGGTGTATACTTCAGTTTGTTCTGTGACTTGGGCATTTTTTTTGGTTTTGGTTTGTTTGGTTTTTTGTTTGCTTGGTCGTTTGGCTTTGTTGCTTTTTTCATTTGGTTTGTTTGGTTTTTTGCTTGCTTGGTCTTTTGGCTTTGTTGGTTTTTTCATTTGGTTTGTTTGGTTTTTTGTTTGCTTGGTTGTTTGGCTTTGTTGTTTTTTTCTTTTGGTTTGTTTTGGTTTGTTTGTTTCTTTCTTTCTTTTGGGTTCTTTTGTTTGCTGGGTTTATTTCTTTTCACATTGGTTTATTTATCTGTAAAATTTATGAATTTTTTTAAACTTTTCTGGATGTGTACACTGTTCTGCATGCTGCTTCTCCAGCCACACTGACCTGAAAAGATGCTGTACCAATTACATCCACCACAAAAATTAAGAATTGTCAACAATCCCTCCTTAGAAATTCAACTAAGTAAGGAGTAGAAGGATTTCTGCCACAAAAATAAAGTTTGTTTTAAGGAAAGAATGCATGATAGCACCAGATATTTCTGATGGGACATTGTCGTAACATATTTTGTCAAAAGTGAATTTTGAACACCTAAGAGCTATTTTTCCAAATGCAAATGACATCTACATTCAGTAAGTGACAAAAGCAAATAAATTGACACATCTTTAATTAGACAGTGATAAAAAAATCCCATAAAACAAAGTTCATTTGTTGTTGAGTCCACAAAACCTGTTGTGTGTCAGCAGTTAGTTGGTGTAAAGTTAGTGTTACTGTCTCTTAGATATTGTCTCTGCCAGCTCTATAGCTTATAACAGCTGCCTAGATATTTTTAATCAGAGATGCTACTATATTTAATAACTTAGGTATTTCCATCATCTTTTTTTTAAGGATATAAGGGATCAAAAATGAGGTTGCAAGAGTTTCTGGAACTAAATCTCAGCCACTGGGGATAATGGATTTTTGGGTATGATTCAGCTCTGCACAAGCTCAACATTTCTGGATTTTTTTGTCTCTGTCCTTTTTTTGTGACTTATTTATTTCTTATCTTTAAAAGTCTATTAGAATGCATAATTTCAGCAAACTGTTCAAAACTCAGTGCTGGGAAGAAGTACAGAATTTGCTTCCTGGACTTAGTAAAGAGATTCTGATAGCTGAGAAATAGTGCAGCATAGCACATCCTCACAAAATAAGTCCAAAAAGGTGTCTCTATATGTAAATTTTTATCAGTTGAAAATGACAATGTGGTTAGCATTTGTCCAGGCAGAAGGCAGGACAGCAAAATCTCTGAATATCATTGTCAGAACATGACTGAGGCCTATGCTGTGTCCAAGGGCTGCTTATGGCACCCTGGGAAAACCACACTGATGTGTCCTTTGCCTCAACTGTTCATTGATTAAATGCTAATGTGGCACCTAAGCATCTTATCAGATAAAAATTTGAGGCATAGTGTGATATAATAACAAATAGGCTTTGTAAAATGTATCTCTGAAAGAAGATGTTTCCTAAATTATGTGCTGTAAGCTTGAAACAAATAGCAGGGTTTTGACAGAGTCAGAATGTATGGGGCAATGTAAGACTTTCTGATCACTGATATTTTTCTAGCAGAAATTTATCAGACTGCAAAAAATCAATGACCATCTAGTCAGTAGGAAAATCTTAGAAATTTTAATGGGAAGACTATTTTGGTATACAAGGCTTAATCCTTTTTTTTTTCCACTAAAAATTAAGATTTGTACTTTTTAAAAAAAAAACAAAAAAACTAAGTGAAAAGCAAAAGTGAACTGTTTATGGGATATAGAATAGCTCAGGGACAGGGGCAAGAAATTTTATGCTTTCCCACTTAAAAATGTAGAAGAACACATTTCAAAAATTGTTTGCACTAAAAAGACATTAGAGTTTTGGCCAGCAAAGAGAAACAAGTACTCTGCTAAATCTGGATGTCTGGGTCCAGAGCCATGTACTTAGGTCCTAGTACATTCACATTTCGTACATTATGGAATTTTTGAAGGTTGTTTAAAAATTTCTGTGACTGTTTCTTCTATTAAGACCTGGTTTTTGAGTACTTGTTGGTGGAAGTAATACACATTAATCAGAAAATGCTATTTTTCCTTGGGTCCTTACTCTTTCAGATGATAGAAATAGAACAGAACAGAATAAAAAAAGCATTGTTATACAGTTATAAAATTAGGGTGTAGGAATTTTCTGATATGCTACCAATTCACTCAGTGCCATAACTGAATTGCTGAATAAATGATAAAAAACGAATGTCAAATATTAAAAGACACATGCAGTCATCAATGGAAGTAAAATTTGTGATATATATGCACATAAAAATATTTTCATTCTGTTATTTAAATACCTCATATGATAGTCCTGTGGCCAGAATGCGAATGAAATAAATATTGGACCATGCTCTTCTCCCTCACACTTTGTGAAAATATATTTTTGGGGGAAACTATTCCTTAAATGCCTATAGCAGAAGCTCACCTTTGTTTCATTCTATCCTTTGCAACAATTTTAACAGTCTGAAGTCACTACTGGAGGACATATTCCCTCTAGTGAGAGAAAGCCAACAGCTTCTGGTTTTCACATAAATGTTTTGAATTTCTGACATTTTTTTTTTTTTAAAAAATTGCTGCCTCACTCTGCTTCCCACTGTCCTGAAGTGAGAAAAGAGTCTTATTTTATAAACTTAGGTTAGAGTGCAGACTCTGTAACTTAGGTGCTTCTGCAGAGATATTCAGCAGTAGTACTCTCCTTCAGGAGGTCTATCTATCTATCTCTGTTTCCCAAATAGGAAATATAGATATTTACTTCTAGATTAAGACATAAATTAGGTTCTCAGGTTAAGCAGACTAGGTGCCATGTTATAACTTTGCATGTTGCAACCATCTCAAGTTTTTTTGCCACCAGTATTGCTGTAAGGGAGATGGAGCTAACAACTGTGACAGAAGGGTAGAGGAGAGGCTTGTACCACTCTGAGTGGAGCTGTTTGCTACATATAACACTTTTGGTTGTCTAAAATGACATTAGATGCTGCTGTGGTACAGCTGAATCCTGTCTGTCATTGAGGAGGAGAGCTCCAGCAAGAGAGTATTCAAGTTTTCCATGATGTACGTGTATTTGCCCTTGGCTCAAGGGAAACTGAATCATAGAAAATAAGGGAAAAAAATTCAGCTGGATTCCTACTTTCAATTTGTAGAGAATGATTTACCATCATTGTCTTAGAGGTAAGAATTTAGTTACTTATGCAAGTGTCTGAAGAAATATGGTGGTACCCCAGGGAAAGTGCTTTTCAGTTTTGGTTCATACCATTATTTAGAATTTTACCAGATTGGCAGAGATGTAAAAAAAAAATCACAAAACACTTATGTTGATTGAGCTGTTCACAGATGTCACTAATGACCTTTATCTAATGAAAGAATGGAATAAACTAACTTCAGCAAACTCAACTCAAGAACATAAAACTCTGACTTGTGGCCAAAACTTAGGGGAAGTACATGATATAAAAAGAATTTGTATCAACTGAGACTTGATCACATGTACTTGAGTTTGAAAGGAAAAACGTTGGTTTTGTATAGGGAAGATTCATAATAAATCCATTGCTTTGGCTGAAAGTGCAATTAACATGCAAATCTTCAAATTTAGCTATGATGGGTTTCCTCCTGACCACAAGTAAGAACAAGTTGGAAGAAAATATTGCCTGAATGCTTCCTGAGCAGGGAATTTAATTAACATACCTTCAAAGGATAATTTTTGCAGCATACAAAGGATGAGTGATCTGTGGGAGCCTATAATTATTAAATCCTAATTTTATTTTAATTTGTTGTCGGATGAAAAGCACAAACGACTTAATAAAATGAACTGTCTGTCATCTCACTTGAGTTGCAAGCAGTCACATTTTTGTGGTAGGGACTTGTCCTTGATCAGGATTTTCTAATTGCCAGTGAAGTAGTAAGTGTGATTGTCATATCATGAGCATATTACTACCAGCTTACATACCAGCTGAAATGTTTATTTTCTCCCACAGACCTTCTTTTCATATTACTGCACCTAACTTCCTCAACTTAATAATTGTGACAGTAACAACTAAGAAATAGTAATGGTATGATAAGCCACAGCTCTTTAAACAGAACACAGAATGGAGTTGAATTTTACAAGAAACTTTATATCTTTTCCAAAATTAACTTCAATTTTTTTTAATTTTGCCTATTACAGGAATAGCATATGCAAAGTTAGTGCTTATACTTCTGCAATCACCTAGCATTTAGCTTTATTATAGAAAGAATCATAGAATCATAGACTCAAGTAAAAGAATCAAGCATGGAAACAAGTATAGTATCATAGAATCAAGTAAAAAGTCTGCTAATGGTGGTGATGACTGGAACCCAGTGGGCGCTGTTCTTGTCACAGTCACTCTCATCCTCTTTTTTCCAAATCCTCCTCTGTACCATTTACCATCTAGTTTGCTGTGTTTCAATTTGGTCAATGTGCATTCTGGACAAGCAATTTTATAGCTATAATAAGATAAATTAAAGACACAACAATGTTTAAAGGACTATTCAAGGCAATCTCTTAAGAACTAGACAGTGATGGGGTAGATGCTGGGAACTGAGGAGGGCAAATAAAGGACTTTAGAAATAGAACGAGAAGAATCTGTTTGATTTTTCTACACTTCATGGTTCAGAAATGTGTTGGTGCACTTGATTCATGAACACTCTGATAATCTTACAACACAAGATATTGAGAAACAGCTATTATAACTCTATTGGTAGTAAGTGGCACCCAAGGAAATGATCCTTTGACTAGTTTATTTGTATAGCATCCAAGGAAGAGCACAAGTAGAATAGGATGGTCCTTAATAAGCTTTTCAACATCCTGATGCAGCATTGATGTCTCATACACATATAGTGAAATATAATCTGCCTGATATTACTGTGAACTGGATGCCCAGTGTAGGCAAAACCTATCAGTGCATTGTGAAACTTGAACTAGCTGGTGTTCTTCAGCATTTTGTTATAGGAAAAGCACCAACTATATAGTGCAAAGTGCCTCCATCTATGTGCAAATAACACTTCCCTAGGAGGGGTTGAAGATTTGTAAAGGACAAGATAAAGTGCTAGGTACAAGAGGACAAACTCCAGGTACCAGTCTGGTCCTCTAGATATAATTCTTTATCATCACCATCAGCTGCATTTAATAACTTGTTAAATAGCAATTTTTCAAATTTGGGGTCTTGTCAGACACTGGCAACTTGTCCTTCAACTATTGAATTCCATGTGAGCTTCATGGATTTCATGGGAGCAGAAGGAGGGCTTTAACTGTTGATATTATTCAAGAATAGAATAATTCTTCATTTTCTGAGGTGGAAACATGAAGTGGAAAGTTTCCACTCCTTTTCTTTCATAATAAAAGTTATGCAGAGAAACCCTTTCTGTAACAATTTCCTTCATCCAAGGTGCATTTTGTCGTCTTTCAGTTCAGGCTGATGCAACCACACAGCTCAAAGCTCTGTTCCATGCCTTCTCCATGGGAGCTGAAGCAGAGGAGATGAGAAGGGTGTTGTGGGTCCTCTCTTTTCTTCAGCTGTAGAACAATGACAGAAGGGACACATGCATGAGTCTCATACTTGTCAGAAATTGCTTTGAGACTGGACAAGGACATTGGGTTAAGGAATCAGGAGAGGAAATGCAAAATAACCCCCCAGAAGAACTACATTGCAGTAGTTCATTTACTTGGCCTAAGGAACTGGACAATATGTAGGACAAATTTACATTAGAATAATTTGTTTCTTTTGTATGATAATTTACTAAATCCCATACACAAAAATCTGTTTTCCTGAACACAGTGAGTATAAGACACCTAGAAGAATTCCTTTGCTTTGCTTTCTCAGTTTAACTTTTTACCCAGTGCTTTACCCAGGAAACTTCTCGTCCCATTTTGTCTTGTTTTCTTTCAAATTTACACATTCACTGATTGTTTTGAAGTCTCCTCAGGTTGTTCCCGTCATCTGGCTGCTTGTCAGCATCTTCTGACAAAGGAATAATTAAATCCTGGCCCTTGTGTTTTCCTTCATTTTGATTTGGGCCATGGCTTTCATTTTATCATTTTTTTCGCCCAACAGAGGAGCATTTAATCATTCCTTCTTTTAGTGTTACTGGAAGGATGTGATTGTGGTCTCCAACAGGCTTTTTTTATTCGAAACAATGAAATTTAAACTTGTTACGATGCAAGATTCTTTGCTGGCCTATTCTTAATTACCATTTCCAGGCATTCTCAAAAGAGAATTGTTGGTATGGATCCAGGAAATTTTTTATATGTTTCTTTCACTTAGGTGTGGCAACCACATAACCACAAACACAATGGATTCTCCTAGGATCAGAGACTTGCTGTGTGGAAGTGGAAAATGGAGTATGGGAGAGACAGTTGAAAAGTCTGGTCGAAGGAAAGAGTCTGGTTGACAATATCAATTAGCATAACTACTTAATCAGTTTTTGTCTGATATGCACAGTAACAAATTGTGACAGTTTGTAGGAGAGATGAACCTGTGTAATGCCTTCATTCACCATGACACATGAGTTTGCATTTGTAGTGTGGTAAAAGCTAACTATGTACCACCTTTTATATTCAAAGATATTACTATTGTACCTGACTGCCATATAAACTAGAAATGACAATGAAATCAAAACCAATAATTTTAATTTCTTCAGTGTTTGCACTGCTTTCCCAAGTATGGTTTGATTGTTACATCTCCAAACAAACCTTTCTTTTATTGAGGGAAAGTTGGTGAAAATGGCACATGGGGTTTTACAAGGTGATATTGTTAAGACATGAAGTTGGGTGGTTATAGAGATATACAGAAATTCCTGAAACAAGTAGTATCCCTAGGTGGGGAAAATGTTTTCTGCTGTCTGCCAAGAATGAAGGGCATAATTCCTACACATGAAGAACTTAGGCTCTTAATTTTTGTTGTGTTTTAGTATGTGATGTCAACCACACTCCCAAATCTCAAAATAGGTGTACCTGAAACACCTTTTTATGAACTCTGACAACTTAACAAACTATACTTCATAGCATGAAACTCCTTACAGGATTTAGATGACCAGATTCCAGTATCTAATTAAGATTTTTTAGACACTGGTCTGACAAAGTGTTTGTCCAGAAACAGGAGGCCTGTCTTCCAGGCCAGGAAATGTATCTATC
Organism: Acanthisitta chloris; assembly: GCF_000695815.1. NCBI lineage: Eukaryota > Metazoa > Chordata > Aves > Passeriformes > Acanthisittidae > Acanthisitta > Acanthisitta chloris. The sequence goes on from NW_008649801.1 coordinate 9,028, forward strand.
ACCCAACATTTTGCATAGCAAGCAATCATCACTTTGGGTGATGTCGGGCTATGATACATACAGGAGTACATAAGGAGAACAGACTGGGTTTGTGTCATAATGATTAGGGAACTCTGCTTTTGGAAAAGCTTGACTCCTGGGCCATGTGCCCAGAACTGTTTGTGCATTTCACTTCAGATCATCACTGGATAAAAACCAGAAACACTGAAGAGAACAATGACTGGAACTGTGATTCTCTGCCTTTCCAGCAAAGCTCCTGAGTCATTACAATATTAAGTCAAGCACCCATTGCCACTGTGGCTTTGACTGTCCATGGCTCCAGCATCAACAAGAATTATGGAAAGTGAATGTTTTTCCAGCACAATCTATTGTTTAGTATTTCAAGCAAAAAAGGTCGTATATATAAAACATAAGTCTCAAAAGAAGATTGGCTTTCCATGCTACCTAAAAGGTGGGAATTTATCATGGGTTTTTCAGCTGATCTCAGAGAAATATGCTACAACCACCCCTCACATCTGAACACGCACAAGAAGCACAGTCACGGAATTGATTATTAGAGGAAGTTTAAATCATTGCAAAAGCTGATAATACATGATAACTAGATAAGGCTGGAATCTGCAGGAGTGCAGGATATCTCAAGAACATAAATGTCCTACTGAATAGACAACCTTTCCTAAGTTTCTTTTGATTCAAATAGTGCTGACTGTAGCTCGACACCTTTGTTCAGAGTGATTTTATGTAGGTGCTATGAATGTTTCTTTTAGACTCCAGAGGTGGCCCAGTGGATGGGCATCTCCTTCTTTATTTCTTTTTCTTTGGTAGTAATTTTTCTCATAAAATTTAGCCTAACTGAACACAGAAATGAGTCAGTCTGACCTATTATAGAAGTCTCGGAAGAAATTAAATCTCAGATTTCTTTATTGACCCAAGATGAGCATTTTAGTTCCTGTAAGATGACATTCAGCCACATATTTTCTAATCCATATTTTCATGAAATTTGTAATGATGATTTTTTTCTATTTGTGTAGCTTTTTGCTTTTATAGAAACACCATGTTAGGAAAAAAAAGGTATCAAAAGCACATGAAAGAGTCATGCATATGAAAAATGTTAAATATATTTTTTTTAGTAACATTAAAAAGGATGTTCGAACTGCTGGTACAGCTAAGTAAAAGAATGTTCCCAACTTTTAACATTACTCAGTGCTATGATAGCTTGTCTTTGGATTATTGCTTGTCCCTAGAAATGAGTGACCTCCAGATCCCAGCGAAGAAAATAACACAGCAAGCTTCAGAAAATGGCTCCAGTGGTTTCAGCAGTGTGTTCTGATTTCCTCTGGTTCTTTTCTATTTTATTTATTATATATATAGTTTCGCTTTCTTAAAAAGTTCTGGACTTTTAATCACTTATTACTCTGAGTTACATTTAAAAAGATTGTACTGAAAGTGATTAAAGGATTATTTTTTTCCCTTATTTTTAGGGAATTTTCCCCTGGTGTTTTAGATAGAACTCTATTTACATTCAGTTTCAGTGTTTGCCCTTTAGAAGGAATATTCCCCTTTATCAGTAATAAATGAATATTTTATATAGTCACAAGGGAGTGAAAGTATTTCTGAACATGAACATGTAATTAGAAAAATCTCAGAGAGGAAAGATCTCAAGTATTACAGAGTTGTTTCAAAAATTAATTAGATTTCAAGGGGTCTGGGGCTAATTCTGATTCTCAGAATTATTCATTGGGAAATCAACATCCCAATCAATTTAATTACACTATCTACATCTGTTCATATTTATCTAGAGTTTATGCGCTGGATCAAGATTTTTGCCAACTCTTGTAATTTTATTACATGTCTTATGAGGATTGGTTAAGAGTTTTTCTAAGCTCATATGATCTCAGATTTACTGTCACAAACATAAGGAAATGTTCCTCAAGTATAATGGCTCCTATTGCTTTCTGCAGGGTCTAAATGAAACTACATTTACCTGTGGCATAATCATTCCCTACGATTTTTGTCTTTACAGTAAGTATTTACCCATGAGAAGTATGATTTCTACCACCAGCTTCTCAAGATCTTGTCAAATATAAGAAATATCTGTATCTGTTCCTTATAGACAGTTTAGCAAACTGTTAGGAAAGAAATTAATTAAAACATCTGTATTTAAGAAGAAGAAACTGTATTTTGGGTCCTAGTGTAAATTTTGAAAGAAAGGATGAAGACCACAGTGAAATGGGTTTTCAAACCACATGGATCTACATGAAACTAATCCAAAAGCTCCTTTGACAAGATAACAAACATTCAAGACACACACCCCTATCCCCCAGGTATTAATACATTTTAAATTCTCTGGACTTCATTAACACACATAATACAGTTCCACAAAGATGAATATGAGCACCTAGCCAGAGTTAGACAAGAAATATCTTCAAGAGAACTGTGTTGCCTGGGGAAAAATTAGTCAGGACAGAAATCACAGTGGAATTCATAGGCAGTTAGTTCAGGGATTGATTTCTGCTGATTTTCTCATTAGTGATGTTGTTATGGGTATCATTACCAATATAAAAGGAAATTGAACTTGTGAGTGACATCTTTTAGTGCACTTGGGTAACCTTGTACTCATGTAAAGCTAGTGGGTAGAAATATGTTAGTACAGTATTAAAACCTAATTTTATGTGGTTTGGGGTTTTTAAAGATGTGTTTCTGGTTGCTGGCTTTGGACTAATTTTTTTAATGAAAATAACACCTACAGAGTGCATTTGACCTGGAGTAGGTCAAATATTATTTTAATTGTAAATCCAGCTTGGTGAGGTATACAAAGTCAACTTTGCTGAATTCTTTACTTAGCAATATCTTCCTGAAATAACATGGCTTAGAAAGAGGAATGCAGTTAGTTATAGTGTATTTCAGCCCAGAAAACAGACTAACAAAAGTCAAACAAACACTAGTGCAAGGGAACTCACAAAGTAAAATACCTTGTTTAAAGGTTTAAGTATTAATATTTGGGTTGCAGTAGTCTTAGAAAAATCAGTATGTCTTTTTGTCTTTATATCTCTCTAAAGGCAAGTTTTAGGGAGGGTACTTCAAGGTAAACTAAGAAAGAAGAAAAAGAAGAGAAGCCTGTAGTTAACATGAAACTACACATAAGCCTGAATAAATTGTCTTCATGTTGCCAGCATTAACTGAAATCAGTCATAATACTATAAACAAAGAGCAAAAATGCAACATACGTTTCACATAAATGTCTATAGGTAGACCATATTTTATCTTTCCAGAATCCTTCCATATAATCACAATAGCCTAATTGTCTTCCTGTTGACTTCTAACTATTTCACAATGCTGTCTCACTTGGCACAGATATTTTCTGATAGCAGCTAAATGTAATTTGTCTCAGAGCAAAGATTCTGCAATAAACCAACCTAGAGTTTCCCTTTGAAGTTTCTGGATATCAACAAGTCACAGGATTTAAGAAAGATGAGTAGCTGTGCCACTATTTGTGTTAATTAATGCTTTTGCTGTATATTAAAGCATAAGAGTTTAATATGTGCCTTGAGCAGAGTACAACTTTGCCAAGTGATATTCTTCTGATCTACAGCCTTGTGACTTGTATTTACTGACTCTTTGATGCAAAAATCATGCCATAAAAACTCAGGAATTCCCAGAGAGTAATCTCATCACTGAGTGCTCCTCTAGTTCCATTTTGTATCTCTGCTTCTTGCATATACACCGTAATTATTTCTGCAGAGTGGCACAGTTTCTTCAGGGGAGATAGGGAGTCTCCTCTAGCTATGTTGCAGAATAGTCTGATGAACTGGGCCTTTTCTTAGAAGTGAAAGCAATATAAGGCTTTTAAATATCCTTTCCTGCAGGGGACCCCCAGGGGATCAGGCCCAGCCAGCATGGTTTTAGGAAGGGCCAATCCTGCTTGACCAACCTGATCTCCTTTAATGACCAGGTGACCTGCCTGGCAGATGAGGGAAAGGCTGTGGATGTAGCCTACCTGGACTACATTAAAGCCTTTGGCACTGTCTTCCACAGCATTCTTCTGGGCAACGTGGCAGCCCATGGCTTGGATGGGTACACTCTTCACTTGGATGTCCATGCCCAGAGAGTGGTGGTGAATGGTGCTACATCTAGCTGGCAACCAGTCACTAGTGGGGTTCCCCAGGTCTCAATATTGAGGCCAATGTCTTTATCAATGATCTGGTCAAGGGGATCAAGTGTATCCTCAGCAAATTCATGGATGACACTAAGTTGGGTGGGAGTGTTATGCTGGTGGAGGGCAGGAAGGCCCTGCAGAGGGATCTGGACAGGCTGTACTGATGTGTGGAGGCCAATGAGATGAATTTCAGTAAAGCAACATGGCAGAACCTGTACATGGAAAACATCAACCCCATGCAGCACTACAACCTTGGGTCAGAGTGGCTGGAAAGTGATCCAGCAGAAAAGGACATGGGTGCTGATCAATAGTCGGCCAAACATGGGCCAGCAGTGTGCCCAGGTGGCTAAGAAGGTCAATGGCACCCTGACCTTTATCAAATATAGTGTCACCAGCAGGACTAGGGAAGTGATTGTCCCTTTGTACTCTGTACTGGTGAGGTTTCACCTTGAGTTCTGAGGCCAATTCTGGGCCCCTCACTTCAAGAAAGACATTGAGGTACTGGAGCATGTCCAGAGAAGGACAATGAAACTGGTGAATGATCTGGAGCAAAAGTCCCATGAGGAGAGGCTGACGGAATTGGGGTTGTTTAATCTAGAGAAAAGGAGGCTCAGGGGGGACTTTATAGCTCTCTACGACTACTTGAAAGGAGGTTGTAGCAAGATGGGGAGCAGCCTCTTTTCCTAGGCAACTAGTGACAGGACAAGAGGAAATGGCCTCAAGCTGTGCCAGGAGAAGTTCAGGATGAATGAATTTTTTTCACTGAAAGGATGGTTAAGCATTAGAATAGTCTGCCCAGGGATGTGGTGGAGCCACCACACCTGGAAGTGTTTGAGAAATGGCTACACATGGCACTTAGTGCTATAATTTAGCCTGGAAGCACTGGCTGGCAGCTAATACTCGAATCGAAATTCAAACTGTGCATGCCACTTGATTCTAGGTGCAGGGATCCCCAAGTGCTTTACATTAATCAGTCCCTGTTTTCTGGTATCCAGCATGTTTTTCTGTAATGGCTGTCTTGGACTTTGTGGTAGGAATAGTCACAGAGGTATCATTGCAGAAGATACTACATTTTATTTTCTTCTAAATTTAAAGTATGCTGTTTGAGTTTCAAAATTCTCCACTTGAATCACTAAAAAAATTTTCCTTTTCAAATGCTAACTATCACCCGTGAGATTATCTCACCTGTATGAACCCCCTCCAGCACTTCTGCTGTCTCTTGTGGAAATGACTTGGCAGCCATCTCAATTTTAGCCTTTCTTCTGAAACAATTCTCACTTGTCTGACATTTCCTCTCTTTTGCTCATGCTGCTCGAGGCCAACAAAAAAAAATCTGCAGCCACCTTCAGGTTTCTTTGCACTCTTGTGTGATTCATCTCATTACGTATCCCTTGTCGTGCTATGATGTGAAGAGTGGAAGGAGTCATTAGTTGTTTTAAAACTTCCTTTCTTTTCTGAATCTTTCAGCACCAAAGCCATCTGCTGTGAAAAACTCTGCTTACACTTTCATGTGCTGCTGAGTATCATATGTCTCTTCAATCTTATCATGATTTGGTCCACAGCCATGTTCTGAATAGCAAGTCATCTATCCTGTTTGCTTATCAGATGATGGTAAAACTCTTTCAATAGGATGAAATCTTGGATGTTCGTTCTTCCAGGCCATAAACTTACAGATGAAAATTGTAACATCCTGTTTCATCATGAAGCTGGATCTTGCTCTAGTCTGAGCTCCTGATTACAGTTTGGGATTATCCTCTAGTGGTTTGATATGTACTTTTTCATCTGCATGTTTTTTTCAGAGCTGCATAAATCCTCACATGAATGCTAGCATCTCACAGCAGTGCAATTGTCTCTGCTACTATCAGATAAACAGTTTGGGAATAGCAAATGAGAAATAACAAATTTACAGTAGTATCAGGAGAGAAGCTATTTATTATTTAGGTTAAATTTTGTCTCCGTGTCAGACTGGGAGAAGAAGTGGTGAGGAACCAGAATAACTGGGAAGGTTTGATGATGTTGTGCAATATGTTAATGAAAAATACTGTTATTAAATTTGGACTAATTCAAGGGATGAAGGCATATATTGATCTCGATGCCAGAGAGAAACACACAAGACTGACAATGGCAATAATCTTGGTGGTGAGCATTATTTAAACAGAAGACAGAAGCCTTTGGCCATATATTTATACATATATTCATACATATATTCACATTCAAAATAAAATGCTAAAAAAAAGAGAAAAAAGTATAAAGAATAAAAATGTTTGCAATAGAAAAAGGAGAATGGATATCTGGTGAGATGGTCTATACCAAATATTTTGACCTGAGCTTTCTGAGAGCAGTTCATAGAAAACTGGAATTCACCTAAAGATCCTACTGGAATTCCTTTTGGCTCTGGATTCTTTAATTAGAAAATACAAGATTTATTTTTTTTAAATCACAGAGAGGATTATAATGTCTGAATAGGTGGCATTTTGATCTAGAGAAGAAAAGTAGACCACATGCAAAACATCTTTATCTGCTTTGATTAGTTTTGTAAGGTCGTTTAATCTGATGAGCCACAATTTGAAGATACCTGTGAACATACAGAGCAAAATTAGCATAACCAGAGAAAAGCTAATATATAAAATTGCAGAATTGTTTAACTAAAGGCTTAGGCATGTTGAGGTATGCCTCAGCAGAAAAGGAAGCAGTGGAAATATTTCCTTGAAATACAGGCAGACAAATCTCAGTGTCTAGTCTGGATGTCCAAAACAGCTGCACAGGCACTCACATCACAGGAATGGAAAAGATGTCCAGCTGTTGTGATATGCAAATCTTGATAATGGGTTTAAGAAAGGTGAAAAGTTTTAGTTCAGAGGTCTCAGTGCTGAGATCTAATGCAGGTTCTAGGCAAGTACAAAGCAAAAATTCTAGGAGATTTTGTATGGTTTGCTGCTAATTACACAGCCAATACAGGCAATATTTAGCCTATTTTTTCCTGGTGATTTAACCTAGACAGAAGGTAAAAGAAGCTCACTGCCAATCTACTCAACTAAAGGAATTTTTGCTCTGTGTCCAGGACTATGCAACATTTCTGGCATTAGTTAACATTTTCACTGATGGCATGAATGATGGAAGAACAAATATCTCTATTACATTTGCAGAAAATATCAAGCTGCAGCAATGCAGTAGAGGACAAGATTAGTATTTTGCCAGGATTTTGACAAATTGGAGAGGAGATATGAGCAAAATAGGATGTGACTCAGTAAGGATAAGCAAAGAGTTCTAAATTTAGCCAGGAATGTCAACTACATAAATGCAAGATGCAAAACAACTGTCAGTCTTATGGTCCTGCAGAGAAGGATCCCAAGGTAGTAGTGGATCATAGCTGGACATGAAACAGCAATATTAAAGCATGTAGTAAGGAAGACAAACTGAATACATGACCGTATAAAGATTCATATCTTTTGTAAGACAACTGAAGAAATTCTTCTGCTTATCTGCTCATTACCACCACCTTAGCTGGAGCACTATCTATGGTACTATACTTTAAGACAGGTGTAGATGAGTTTTAAAGAGAAGATCAGTGAGCATAGGTGGATTCTAGAAAATATAAGGGATAAGAAAAGATATGAATATTGTGCTTATTTGGTCTAGAGAAGGGAAGATTGACCTGAGATATGACCATGGACTTCAAATATTAAAAAAGCTACTGCACAATAGAAGGGAATATATCAGTAATGGAACAGCATTATTGTGTAAAAAGTCATTGGCTTAAACTACAGAAAAGAGACAGGCTAGACATTAGGAAAAACTTTCTAAGAATAGTGAAATACCAAGACAGATTGACTAAAAAGATTGTGTAATACTTGTCTGCATTGTTAGAGGCTTTTAAGGATTGGTTAAACAGGTATTTGCTAGGAATATTTTAACTAAGCACTTAAAAGTGAAGTGTACATGCATATAAAGTTGTTCACAATGAAATAAAATTTCATTGGTGATACTGAAGTCATCTTGGTTCCAGAAACAGGTGCCAGGTACTCAGCCAGTGTAGCCTGTCGTGGCTCAGAAACTTTCATGATGATTAACAGAGACTTGGAGTATGACTGAGTATCCTTGCGATTCAAGGAGCCATATGTGCAGTGTGCCAGAAAATGCATATCCTGCCTATTGCCCTGCCACAGTTAGTGAACTATTTTATGACCTTGGGGATACTGTTGAGGATAGCCAGATGTTTTGGACCCATTCCTGGTCATCTCATTTCTACAGGATGATGTAATCCTGCCTGGAATACTTCTCTCTCGCTGACACAAAATTGCAACCACTACCTGGGTGGGAAGGTGAAATGTTGCTGTTTAGATCTCTCTGCATTTTCTTAGTATATTCATAGAATCACAGAATAATTAAGGTTGAAAAAGACCTCTAAGGTCATCAAGTACAACAATTAACCTACCACTGCTGGGTCCACTAGTAAACCATGTCCCTGGCACCACTTCTACACACATTTTTGACACTTCCAAGGATCGTGCTCCCACCACATATCTGGGCAGCCTGTTCCAGCTCTTTCAGTGGAGAATTTTTTTCTAATATTTGATCTAAACCTCCTCTGGTGCAACCTGAGGCTGTTTCTTAAAAAATGGCTTGATTGCCCAGTTGCATTAGATAGAAGTGATGTGAGAGGTGACACAAGGTCCAAGCCTACTCATGCTCTCCACATGAGCCACTCACAGAAAGTCTCTTCAGATCACTTAGAACAAGAGATCAGGGTTTCTACTGAATTTGAATTGTAGTTGTGTTGTCCCCTAAATTGAAACAAAGTGCATGGCAGAGGGGGCAGGTTCTTATTTTTTTTTTATTTCATTTTGTGACATCAGAATCATTGCCCATTTTTTCATTGAGTTTTAAAATTCTTTTTTGATTTTAAGACATCACAAAATTTAATATCAAGAGAAGCTCCAAAGCTTCCTAAATTTAATCTCTATATAAAAGACCAGGTAATTTCACACTAATGCACCACTCCCTTTGGCAAAGCTAACAAAAATGAGAGGAGACTGATATTTCATTGATAGTAACAAAATAGTTGAGACCAATACCAATGACATCAGTGGGACACATATGAGGTTTCAGATGATCAATGAATGATAAATCAGGCTACAGAAGGAGGGGAAAGTTTTCTAGGGAAAAAAAAGCCCTTCCAAAAAAAGAGAACCAATTATCAGGATAAATTTTGTATAGCATACTTCAGTCAGACACGTTGGAGTCTTCTGCATGCACAGCTGAACATTGATCCATCTTTCTCAAAATGCTGCAGTGTTCAGCTTTAAGATAGCATTCTGTGATTGATGTCTGATGCCGTAAAGGAAGATAAAAACTATTTAATCAAAATTCTCCTCATTTATAAGTCATCTTATGCAGTTACCGCTAACCCTATAAACTTGATTTATTACATAAATTAATTAATATAAATTTATAAGAAGAATTGGGCTATAAAGTCATGAATACCACATTGCAGTGTTAACTAGGTTGTCCTAGCCAGCTACCTCAATACTGCCTGCCCTGATGCAGGCAGAAAACAAATTATATTTTAAAACATTAGGCTCATTTTTCCTCAAAAGTTCCAGCCAAATGTCCATCCACTATGACCTTTGACAACTTTTTCAGTGTTTAATCTCACATCTGCCAGCAGGCTGCCTTAAGCACAAATGGCAAAACATCTCTTGCAATTCTAAACTATTTTTATTTCACTTTCAAATTCTCTGACAAAATCTAGCCAAAATGGCCTGATAGCAGTGTCTAGTATGGGAGGATAATAACGTACCCATTGGGACACCCAAACTGAGAGGGACTGTGCTTTTCATTTAGTTGCATTGAACCCATCTGATTGGCTTCTAGCAATTTCAGCAAATGTTCTAGAATGCTTCGTGTCTGTTGTTTGCTAGTATTTACTGTGATGACATTTTAAAAGAAATTTTTGTTTTCACCATAAATATTTTATAAGCTAAAAATACTTGCTAATACTCATCCAAGAACTTTTCTTATTATTAATCCTTTCTCTTTTGCATATTAGCTTCGAAAAGTGTATGTTAAGCTCTGTCATCAAGACAGTTCTCAAGCAATTTAATTTTGTCCTGCTGTTAGTGTATAATGAAATATTGAAAATGCCTTAAACTAAGTCAAATACTGACTGAAAACTGTCAAAATGTACTATCTTCTAAATTTACTATGCCAGTGCCATTGCTTTTGGAAATCAGATTTATATTGCTGTAAATAAAGGCCACAAATTTATTTCTGACAAGACTTTTGTCTGTGGACAAGGTGGATTTATTTAAATTCCACAATTTATCTTTATTTGCATGTATCTATTTAAACTTCTTTATTTTAGCCTTCTTACAAGTTAGGCTAACTGATTTGTAATTCACAGGATTATTCATTTTATCCTGTTTAAATATTGGAACCACATCTGTAGTTATCCAATCACTTGGAATTTCTTCAGTTTCCCATGCATTGTTCTGAGAGCTCCCAGCTGGTTTTCTTGGGGCTCTTGGGTGTCAGTTATCTGGGCCTGCTGATTTGCAAATGTTTAATTTCAACAGATGTTCCTTTACATCTTTCCTTGCTACACATGGTAAACTTGCTGTTACAGCAGCAACAGCATCTGGGATGCATACAACCTCATGCTTCTTTCCACATACTGTGCATAAAAGTCAATAGGACATTTTTGCATTGCAATTAATTTTTCTTTTTTTTGGCCAGAGCTATCTAGATGGACATGTTCCCATAATCTTGTCCTTTCCATATTAGCTTTCATTCTGTTTCAGCAGGCCTTCGACTCCTTTTAACTACTCTGGCCTCCTACCCAGAGTAGCCTTTTTTCATGTCCTTGGAATTGTGGTTTATGACTTATGCTGTAGGACATTGATGAACCATTCCTGGCTTTTATTACAACACTTCACATTAAGTGCACGTGCTGTGTCAGTTATCATCAGTTGTTTCAAAATTAGTAAAAGTGACCACTTCAGGGTTCAGGTATGCTGCTAATGGGTTAGTACTCTGTTCTGTTCTCATGACTGAAATCCAACTGGATTAGGAACACTGCATCTTTTTTAGGTAAGTCTTTGCCACATTTCTTCTAGGAGTAATAATGCCCAGGTACTGAGTTACCTTATGCTGTCTGCTCTTGGTTACTCAACATGTCCAACAAAGACTCCTTGACTTGAAGTCACTCTTGACAACACTGGTTTTCTTGCTATTGCATCTCAGCTGTGGTTTGAGTAGCAGTTTGCACTGTGTGTGAAGGATTCAGACAGCAACAGAAAGGTCCCTTCTTCAGTTTCATTAACCAGAACTTCTGTCCATAAACTTTCATAGTGCAGTGTTTGGAGTCTTCTGTGACTGCAGTGTCTCTGGTGTGAACTATTCTTTCCCTCCCTCATCCCTTTCCCTTTCTAAAGGCACATTACAGGACTAGTTGCAATATTCATGCAGTAAGACTCATCTTGCCACTTTGTAGCACTACCTGCTACCTGCTAAAGTATTCTTTAATTCCTTACAATCCCCTATTCCTTTGTATCCCTTATTCCTTCTTTAGTCCCATACCCTGTTTATGTTTCCATTGTCTCGTTTGTGTCAAATGCATATGTATGTTATGTTGGAGTATGTGTATTTGTTTACAGACTAAACCTGATAGAAGTGTTGTGGATGATTCAGCTTTTGTCTCACCTTTTCTCCAAGTGTTCCCAACAGCAGATCCTCATCTGGTTACACTGGATGAGTTATGCTATTTTATATCAATCATAGTCCTGAATTTTCCTGTTAGTGATGATGAAACACTGAAGTTGAAGGTTCAGCTTATAAGAACATGTTTATTTATATGCTGTATTTATTGTTGGGAAAATTACTCCACTGGCCTGAGGAGAGCATAGATGTTTCAAGGCTGGAGAAATGCCAGCTGTACATTAGATGATTTTTCACTTGGAAAGATTAAATGCACACTATTTCATTCCAAGTTGATTTGCTTCATTTACAAACCTGGCAAGTGAGTCCCTTTATAAAATGGGTCTGCTCTTTCAACATTTTCATTTGGTAAAAATGTTAGTATGATTTAGAGTTGGAATAGCTTCAGATTGCTCATTTAGCTGTCATTGTTGCTTTAATTTATTTGATTAATTATTTTTGTTTATTTGGTGTTGCAGAGGACCTCTATTTCATTGATATAGTTTGGTTTTGGCACACACAAGTTTATAAACTAGCAAAAATATTAGTTCACTCTAAAAGTTACAGCAATTCTATGAAAGAGCTGTGAAGTTTGGATTCAATGCTTTAGAAAAAAATGAAATTATGTTTGTGTTCATGTATGTGTTCAAAAGTTGCCTTAACTTCATTTATACCACATCATATTCTTCTGTGGGTTGCCTTTTTGCATTCCCTTGACTACACTTTAAATTTCACTTTGTGTGGTCTATCTTTGTCTTTGCTGAGTAGTCATTTCTTATTTCCTGAGATACTCTGGTATTGGATATTTGAACTGACAAATCCTTGGCTTAACACTTGGTTCATCAAAGAACTTGAAACCATGATTAGCTATAAGCACCATTGATTTTCATGGGACTGATCATAGGCTTTTAAGTAAGCATGCTCTTCTGCACTTCTCTTGAGTCTGTACCCAAGAGTGGAGGTCTGTGCTTGGCTTGGGGAGGGAAACTCTGCTTTCCCACTCAGTTTGGTTCTCAGAGATGTCCACATGCAAGGCGTACTCAGACATTTGGAGAGGACCTTGGAGAAGAAAGGAAACAGGTAGCGCTGATTTGCACTCAGTCATGAACACTTAGTGCATAGCAATTTGCTATGCACTTTTGTAAAGTCAGTTGATGGTTTTGGTTTGCTAATTTTGGTGAAGATTTAGACCAGTGCACAGAGCCTACCTGTAGAAACTTCAGTATGTGTGAGACCAGTATGCTTGATTTACTAGCAAATGGTGCTATTATGGCTACTTCACAGCCCCTTTGCAGTCATTATCATCTCCTAAACAATGTCTGTTACCATCAGTACTGGACATTAGCACTGCTGCTAGAAGGCAGACTGCAATTTATAATCATGCAAAGTTTCCAATGCAAAATTCAGTTGAACTTTATATCCCTCATGGATCAACTCCCTCTTCAGAAAAGATTACTACCATTACATCAGCATGGAAGCAGCATAAGTGTACATGTGTGAAACTGCAAACTGCAACTCAGAAGTTATTTTTAGTCTTGAAAGGGACTGTTGTACCTCTTCTGAAATTCAGTACCTGTATAATCCCTTCAGATTTCTTGGAATAAAATCCCCAAAATACAATTTTCACCTGAATATCTCTTCCTTGTCTTGTCTTCCTTTTTATTGTTAACTACTTCCCCTTCTAATGAAGACACATCTGGATTTAACTAAGAAAAGGAACTAATGCATTTATTTGCACACCAGCACCAGACTTAGTCTTCTGCCCCTTTTCTTGCTCTTTGTCTCTTACCTTTTCAGCAGTTAAAGCCTATTAGAGAAGGAGCTGCATTTGTACCAAACAAAGCACTGTGGAGACTATTTTTCAGTGAGCTCCTGAGGCTTACTGTCATATCTATAATACCAAATAGTTTAGTGTGGCAACAGTTCAGTAAAGACAAGAAAAAAAAAGAAAGGCATTTAGGTCACATTCCTAGTTTCTGAGAAAATACTGAGGGGCAGAAGAAGGAAAAGAAATAGACTTATGTCTGGAAAAAACTAACATACATAGCTAAGTCCCCTAGCATGAAAAAAGAACTGTGTCACAGACATAGCTGAGGTTAAGAATAGATGTGTTACATCATCTTTTGCACAATGCAGTAGTGGGAAAAGGGAGGAAATGAGGCCTTAGGAGAGGAATAAATAGATTACAGCCAGATTTTATAGAAAAATGGCTAGACTGGAAGCTTCTTAGGAAATATCTGGATTGCAGTCTGTGTTAGATACAGGTAAGGAAAAAATGGAAAGAACTGCTCTAAGACAAAAGAATAGTTGGGGTTACTTGTAGAAATGACATAGAAGATGACATAGAAGAATTGGTCAAGATCTGAGAACATTCAGTTCTTCTTTTTTCTTCTTAAAAGATCCTGTAATTGCTCCTGGCATGTTAGTGATGGTTGCAAGCTGTGCAGCAGCCTTTCAAATGCCAGGGAGTCCATAAGCCCAACCAGGAAAATGTATAAAAAACTCTGAACAGTTTCTTCACCACGTTGGACTTTATCCAACTGTAATCCAGTAAGTTGAAAGTTCTCTTGAAAACAAATTCTACTTTCAGGACTGTACCTCTGGTACCTCCTCTATAGCATGCAGACCCCATCTGAAATACTGCATGGAGTTCTGGTGTCCTCAACATAAGAAGGACATGGAACTGTTGGAGCAAGTCCAGAGGAGGCCACAAAGTTGATAAGAGGACTGGAGCATCTCCCCTATGAAGACAGTCTGAGGAAGCTGGGGCTGTTTAGCCTGGAGAAGACTGCATGGAGACCTCATAGCAACTTTTCAATATCTGAAGGGCCTACAAGGGAGCTGGAGAGAGACTCTGTGCTAGGAACTGCAATGACAGGACAAGGGGTAATGGATTCAAACTGAAGGAGGGGAAGTTTAGGTTAAATATTAGGAAAAAGTTTTTTACTCTAAGGTTGGTGAGATATTGGAACAGGTTGCCCAGGGACGTGGTGGCTGCCCCGACCCTAGTGGTGTTCAAGGCCAGACTGGATGAAGCCTTGAGCAACCTGATCTAGTGAGGAGGTGTCCCTGGCCATGGCAGGGGGTTGGGACTAGATGGTCCATTCCAACCCTTAAATTCTATGATTCTGTGATTCTTTGAAGTCCTTTCAGTACATAGAACCTCTATAGGATAAGAACTGCTCTCTGTGGTGAAAGTATTCTCTTCTCCTTGGAAAAAAGAGGCACTTAGACAGAAGGACAATTGTCAGTTGGGGGGTGTAGAGGATGTACTAATGGACATAGCTCACAGGCCAGCTGAATGCTAGGCTTATATTCAGGGATTCAAAAACTCTTTCTTTGTTGCTATTTATTCTTGGCTTTCATCATGAGTAATACAGAAAGGAATACTTAACCAGTTAAACCATAGTGCAAGGGGCTGAGATGGATGGCCTGTCACCTTCTAAATATTCAGGTAGGGCTTTGTAGAAAGACCTGTTCTGTGTTTCTGTTTCAAGCCTGGAGCAGAGAAATAGAGGGAAGGAGAAAACAAGTGTGCTTGGTGTTTCTTAGTTCATCTGGCACAAACCAACGTCCCAGCTCTGAAAACATAGACTAAAAGCCTGAAAGCAATTTAAACTGCTTGGAAAAATAAACAATGTGCATATGGTTACAGGGGAAAAATACTGGATACTAACTGATTAAGTCTGAAGCAGGTGTCAAGGAAAGATTGTAAAAGCTATAGCCTAGGGATAAAGGTAAACTGTGAGTGATACAATATGTTCATTGAAAACAACCATTAGTTTAATTCTGGAGCTCTGCATTGATATGTGGGACATGATGGGGCCTACCTCTTGCAAGATCTCTTTTGTCTCTGAACAAAAGATGGAAATATATTCTGAAATATCCTGGGATTTAATAGCTCTTATTGCTCTGTGTTTTTCCCAATTACAATTATTCCTGAATTTTTATTTAAAATTCTTCAGCATGGGGATGTAGATTTGCTTCAAACAAGCAAGCATATTAGGGAAACTTGTGTGTCAAGTAAAGAACCAGAGCTCCTAATTCCACTCTGACTTGGAGGTTGTGCCCAGGACAGTAGCAGAAATAGGAGCAGTTTGTAATTAGTTTGCATCCACAGCCCCATGTAAATCCAAAAGTAAGCCAGTTACAACATAAGATGTGCTCACCTTGTAAAAGGGTCTGTGTCATTTCTATCCAACCCTTCTTTAGGGAAACAGCTCTGAAGATTATAATAGGCTTTGCAAAGATGTGGAATCTATTGAGACCTGAAAGGAACACTGTGAATTAGAGAACATTTTTGCCTCAATTACAACTATTTCAGAGCAATGCTGGTCATGTGCTGACCTTCAGAAGACCAGGTAAAGGATTCCTTCCATTGCTTCCATAATCACAGTGGCTTCTTGACCCTGCTAACTTCATCTCACAAACTTACTGCTGCAAAGCTTATAGGAGAATTTGGGCAAGTTCTCATTAGTGGAGATGAGACAGAAGATGCTGTCAGGATGTATGTATCAGTGATGCTGACACATACATGGTGTCAGGATGTATCAGTGATGTATGACAGGAATGAATAAATGATGGATGGCTAAAATTAACTTCAGCATTTTTGAAATTTTGATGTTCAAATTTGCAACACTTTTGAAGAGTGCTTAAAAATAGCTTCCTGCTGTATATAAAATAAAGTAAAAAAATATTGTGTGCTTTCATGCACAGCTAAAATAAAAAACTGCCTTCAAATCATTGAACTATCAATGAGACACACAGTTACAGGAACAGACAATTTATGTATTTGGATCTATTTTTAAAGGTTAAAAAATAATATTTAAGTTTTGGTTTTGGGGTAGGTTTTTTGCCATTTTGGAGGAAATAGTTTTATAAGTATGCTTCCTGTTACAATTTCAGATTATAATTTCCTGATTCCAGATATATTACCTGTTCTCAGTCCTCCAAAGTAAACCAGTTAAAAACCTCTCCAGAACTATAGAGGATTAAGCTGTCAGAAATACATCTAAATGCAAGCAAAACCTGCTTTAGTTGCTATTTTAATCTGAATAGACTCTTGCTCAGAATACTCAGAAAACAAAAATAAATTTATAACAGACATCAAGAAGTCACACACTTCACAGGAGCCCTGCCTGGAATGGCTTAACCAAGCCAGGGTCACTATGGCTGAACACTGAGATTAAGTGTTAGTTCCAAAGAGAATTGGCATATTCACAGAATCATAAATGGTTTGAGTTGGAAGGGACCTTAAAGATCATCCAGTTGCAAGTGCCTGTCATTGGCAGGGACACCTTCCACTAGACCTGATTGCTCAAAGTCTTCATTGTTTCCATTATTACCATAGTTTTACAGGGTTTAAAGCCCGTGTACAGTATCAAATGTCATTTATTGTGGTGCTGTAATTGCATTAAAGCTCCTCAGAGAGAGTCTCCAGGCAGCCCCACAGAAATCTGTCTTGCCAGGAAAGCAGGAGGCTACTGCTGGCACCAAGGATATTTGTTAATCTACCAGTAATCTTCTCCAGCAAGAAGCACCTTAATTTCCACATCAGTACACCCTTTTGACAAATTTACACTTTGTGAACAGAGGGCTGAAGTGAAGATTACTGGTCCTTGATTACTCTGTGTGGTAGAAAGTCCAGGACTTCACTAGGGTAGAGGACAAAGAAGGAAGGGGGAACAGTAATGTGGAAGCATGTGCTGCCTCAGGAATGAGCTGAGACATTCTAGCAGTTTTCTGGAACTAAAATCTCAACTGTTTTTACTTAGCTGGGAATATTGTCCATAATTCTCAATAGTCATTTTTTCACACTACATAGAAATGCTCAGTCTGAAATCTACCTCTTTAACAATGCTCTTCAGTTATTCTGGTTGTTTATGCTTATCTTGATTGTCTGAATGGGATATTTTAACACTGGAGCTCTAAGGGCAACTGATACAGTACCTATGGTATGTGGTCTAGTGCGTTCAGGACAAATATAGATATTATTCTACATGCACTTTTATGCTGGATTTGTAAATTTTATTCCCTTCTGGAAAGCTGTGAGCACACCAGAGGGAGGAGTGGGAGTGGGAATGATGAATAACTATGTTAAGAACCAGTATTGACTTGATTTCCATGCTGGCACTTTGCCTTTCAGTCTGGAAGTCTTCTGGAAGGTATTTTGCCTTCCGGTCTGTTTTTGGTTTTGCCTTTTTTTTTTTTAACCTAGTAGTAATCTCCTTGTTGGCATTAATCCTGGACATATTGGAAGTATATTGGAATTTATTACTCCATAGAATTGTACATTGATTTCTAATGAATTGCATGTACATAAACCACAGAGTTAAAAGAACAAAATTAACAGACAGTTCTGAGAAAGAACTGAAAAGGGCTGTGCAGTTCATTATTAACTTATGAGATAATAAGCATCTTACTCATTTCATATAATGTGAAATTCTTGCAGGATAACTAATTAGCAGCTCAATACCTTATTCATTTTATATAATGTGAAATGCTTGCAGGATAACTAATTAGCAGCTCAATTGCATGCTTTTACACAAAGCAAAACATATGGCTATGAAACTCAAGCTGTTTGTCTCTCAGATATATTTTCCTTCTTTTATGTCCAGCACGTAATTTTGTAAAGTCCTTTGGTCTTAATGCAATGAATGGAGAAAAATATTTCAAGACAGACCACTGAAATGGAGTCCTGAAATTTAGATTTCTGGTAGTGAGGGAATTTTGTTCTGGGTTCTGTATGACATGATAACTCAGCATATGTAGATCAAAATAAAAGGAGAATCAGCTCCAGTAATAGTGTTCCAGCTGTAAAATACATGAATTTTCAGTTATTTGATATATTAGGAATGCAAATGGACTAAAATGCTTGACTCATTTGTCCTTCCCTTCCCTTCAACTTCACCCGAGCGAGGGGGCTTAAGTTGCTTAGAACAATTTCCTTTACTAGGTGTAACTTTTCCTTTTACTTAAGAGAACATTAGAAGACTGATGGGTTTTTTTGCAAGCAAACCATGAACCAATATGTTGCATACTGAAAACACCTGCCTCAATTACAAAGAACACCCAAGCAAACCTAAGAAACTTAGGTATCAGAACTCTACTATGATACACATTTTGAATATATCTCTTTTCTATCTTATCTTTTCTTTCATTATCTGGTCTTTTTGCTAGTTTTCTTGGATGAATATGATAAATGACGATGACGAAGACCATGAGTGAAAGATCAGTTCTCTATTTTCTTTTTGCTTGAGTGAACCAAATTAAACAAATGATCACAAAGCTTAACTTTCCTTGGTATCAAGAAGTGCATCTGGAGCTGTTTGTTTTGAGTATATACCCCTTTGACACATGGGTCCACAAAACACTTCCATGAGGCCCAGTTTTTCTCTCACTTCACATAGAAAAGCCAGGAATTACTCCACTTAGTGGAGAATATTAGGTTGTTCAAGTAAATGAAAATTTCAAATAAATGAGTGCAGAAGTTTCATCAACATTTTTTTATCTTTTTGTTTCAGCTTTTGCATTTATTTGGGTGCCAGACAAAATGACAGTTTCCCAAGTCTCTGAGAAGTAAGAGAATAATAGGTTATTCTTTTTGGTTACAATATCTCTATTAGACTTGTAGGACTGAAATGTCTTTCAGTTTCTCTCCCTGCTGCATATCCCACTTTTTACCTGCCTGCACTGGAGGGAAACCTGGGGCTGTGCAGTGCTGTGGCTTAGTGACTGGACTCTGGGAGACTAGTCAGGATAATATATACACTCTGTGAATTTATATCCATGGATCTCATCATTGAAGGTCATCAGAGGATTTCTATTTTGGCAGCATAAGAATGCATGAACAGAGTACTGATCTAAGTGAACAATGATGTCCCAGCGTAAAATTGCATCAATTTATATTTAGCAGTGCCTGCTCCTGCTGTCTCGTCAGCAACCACTGCAGCCTCCTCATTATCACTTTTGAATGTCATAGAGAAAACTCCTTACCACTGTTACAACTCTCATAAATGATATGACCAAATTATTGACAATCACAGGCAGCAGGCAGGAAAACTGAGATGATTTTCTAGAGTTAGTGAGGAAACATGCTATAGTGAGAAACTGGAGAATTCCCGTGAACTCGGACTCTACAGTAAAACATGAAGTGTATGTTCTGCTAGCAATGGGTTACTGGGAAAATCCCTAGAATTTTCTATCCTTTTGGCAAACTTCCTGGGGGAAAATTGTGCTTAACAGTTGCATTTCATGGAAACCCAGTTAGAGGACCTGAACTTCACTTTTTGTTCAGCAAACACAAAATCTGTATGTGATGATTTAATACTAAAATGTGAAGACTCCCTTATTTGTGTGACTGTGTGACTAATGTCAGACTTGGGGCTTCTTGAAATACAAAAAGAGACCTGCATCACTCTTTCTGATAGTGTCCATGTAGCTTGATCCTGCAAGGGAAACCTCTCTTGTACTCATTCTCCAATTTATATTAGTGCTTGGTCTACTTCTTTCTTATTAGTATAATTTCCAGTTGAACCGTCTCCTCTGTTCATCCTGTTTTCAACACCATTTCATCTGACATTGAAATTCAACATCTATCATGATTTCTTCCACCAGTGTTTCCTGAAAGATTTTGCCTCCTGTCTCTCATTCTCCTTGTCCTAAGATTTTTTCACCCTCCTTTTTGAAAATACACATTTCAAGTGATGGCCTTTCTTAATATTTCTTCTCTTTGCATCTTTTTCAATCTGAGACGCAAGTACTGTACTGCAGACATTCCTTTTTAGGGCATAGATGAGCATTTAGTGCCTAAATCAAAGAAGGGCTGGCTTTGACCTTCATTTATTAAAAATGTCATTGTAGAACTATGTCTTCATTGCTACTGAAGATTAAAATTCTATTGCACACAGCCCTAATCTCCTCTTTCTAGAGACCATATTCCTTTTCCTAAATTTGTCATTGGTGTTCTTGGAGTAATTCTATGTTAAGTATTCTGGTTTGCTCACTCATAGTGTCTTCCAAAACATAAACCAGAATAAAAAAAAAGTCAATAAACAATGCACAATAAACATTATAACTGATAAAACTGTGGTATTCTTAAAGAACAAATGCCCTCTTTGTAAGTGCGTAAGCTCATCTCTTAGAAGATCCAAATTCCGGAGACATTTCAGTTGCATATTTACTTGGTGAAAGTTCTTCCTTGCTTCTGTGCTTTGGCTATCACTTCTTGTCCACATCTCAGCTCCTTTGTTGAGCACAACAAATGAAAATATCAGCTAGTCATGTTTTCTTCCTTCTCACCACTGGAATGCCTGATTATTAAAATACTGTACCAAGTCATGTTTCTACTTCTGTTATTTGCATATTTGTGTTACATTCTTGGGGCTTTTAAAGAAAATATGTTGATTTTCTGATGGGAATGCCATGCACTGTCTGCTGGTATGGTTTAGAGGTTAATAGAAAACAGATTCAAAGGAGGTTAAGAAAATATTTTCACTTCTTCATTTGATTGTCTCAGGTCATTCCTAAAATAAAGTTTGTTATATTATTTGAAATCTCTTTGTCTTAATTCAGCAAAATGAATTAGGTTTTGCTTCCTTTTCCTAATGAGTTTAAGAAAGAACAGATATATGAATTTACCCTATAGGTAAGACTGAATAAATGTTGAATCATTCAGAAGGTGAGTAGGCACTTATGAAATAGGATATATTTCATGGTTAGTGCTATTGAAATTTCAAGTTTCATTTTGTATTCTGCTTGAACAGAAAAAAATTATTCCCTTGAAAAATGATCTGACATGATAGATCTGTGGGCTTTTTATGGTATCCAATTTAAAACAATCCTATTCTGCATTGGCAATGACCTAATTATGCCTTAAGCTAGAACAAGACATTTCTCAGCAACCTTCTTGAATACTGAGTCTTTTTGCCCTAGTGAATGTCTTCAGTGCTGGCTGGTTATCCATGAAACAGGCAGTTGTTTATTTGGGTAGAGATATCTAGCTGACACAGGGACATCTGTGTGATGGTACTGGCTAGATCTGGAAAAAAACCCAAAAAACAAACCTGCCTTTCACCACAGTTTTGTTGATTGTGAAAACTATTGTTTCTTAACATCAGCCTTGAGGAAGGCCAACAGGAAAGACCTATGCATAAAACAGAGACATTTTAGGAAGTGGACCAATTATTCTCTATCAGTCTATGGGTCTTGTTGAAAAGTGCAGTTGAAAGTGGGGTGATGTTTCACTGTCTACTCCTGATAATATGTCTCCACAATTGCTCTGCCCTTCTGATATGACTGTTTTCAGGAAAGTGTTTTGAATCCCATTGGATATCTGTATTTTCTTTTAAGATAAATCACAATTAAGAGAGCATCTCTTGGGAGCACATGCCATATTTTCTGATACTTCATCCAATGCTGAAATTTTCCTTATATTTTACAAATTGTGAGCTAGAAATATTTGCTGTCAGTGTGAATAGCAAAAGTTTTTGTCATCACATTTCTCCAGTTGAAATTTTATGGATCTGATAATACATTCAAGAGGGCAAAGAACATTTGGTGTTTGTAAACTGAGCTGTTCCTCCTTCTATACTTATTACATATCTTATCTTATTCTGAGGAGCACAGATCACCAATATACCAGCAGAAAGAGAGGAAGAAACAAATTTGGGCAGGACTTTCAGAGGGTTTATCACCTTCTAAATGAGACTGGAAATATTTATGGCTTATATAATCTTGAAGATAAAAAGTGAAAATTAAACTCAGACTTTATTCTGTTAAAAATCATGTAATTTGGTTTTATGTGAGGATAGTTTCTGGTATTGTACAGAGAATAAAATAATTATGGTTGAGCTTATGAAAGCCACTGAGGGGAAAGCTTTGGAAAACTAAGTATTTTCTTTGCAGTACATATTTCACACTGATATTGCTAATGTGAAACACAAACATTTACATTGTGAATCGCACAAAGTTTCACAATGATGTATTAGGAAAAGGAAAGCTTTCCACAGAAAGTATGTTTTATTCAAGAAGTGACTGTACAAGAAGGTTACCTCTTATGGGTAGTTTGTCTGGTTTTTTTCTGAATGGCAGAAACCAATGTTTAGTGCTCACTCAAATGAGTCTTGGCAAATCTGACTGGGTTCCTTTATCACACTTAGTGCACCAAAAAATCTTGAACAAGGAACTTTCTAAAGTATTCTAGTGAAAAATAATCAGGAAATCTCTCTTAGAATGGACTTTATCGTGTATTGTGGTTTAAGCCCAGCCATATACTGTTATATCCACAGGTGAATCTCTAATAAATGCTACCTTTAATAAAAACCAATCATCTGAATGTAAAAATCACGAGTGTTTCTACGAGATTCTCTCTCTGTAGAAGAATGAAAGCTACGGAAGAGAGCTTCTTGCATTCCTGGAGGATTACATAGTATCTTGCTAACTCAAGAAAGCTGAAAGACTGATCACTGCATGTCTAAAAAAGGCAGAATGGGTTTCTGTCAGAGGCAGCTCTTCCTATTCTTTACATGGCCATTTATATTCATTTTGTACTGATTTTCCTTCTGTTGTCCATCCTTCATTAATGTACATCTTGACTCAGGCTTTACCAAAACAAACTTTTCAGAACTGTAAGATCTGGTGTTCAGTGGCCGCAAGAAGATGCCTAAGCAAGAGGCAAGAAGCTTTGGAAGAAGGAAATAAAGCGAATCTTTTCATCATGTTATGCACCATTTGTCTACACTAGCCTGAGTTTTCAGTTCCTACACTCTTTGTCAGCCTAGCAACTGGAAAAAATATTTTTACTTTCTAAGTGGCCATGTTTGTGCTGGAAGACAACTGGGATGCAGTGATGCAGAGCTAAAAATGGTGTCTTATTTAGAAAAAAGTCACATTTTAGTGAAAATGTATACATGAGCTGACATTGTACAGAAGTGGAGGCATCTTCAAAACCCCAAGAACTCCAGAATATACTCTTTTTTTTTAAAGCTAGCTGAAATAAGTGATGCCTATTTCATTCCTCTTGTCATACCTTCACTATATTCCTGTGCCTGCTGCAGTAGGAATAAGGACTAGCATAGGTAGAATGGTGGCTTTAGTCCATAACTTCATTAACCTGTGTAAGGGATTAGGTGGTCCAAATGGCTGCAATAACATGGGATGTGACTTAGCAACATAGGGAATCTCTCCAACATTGGGTTCTTTAAATACCATGAAGAAGGAAATGGTGTTTATATAATGACCTATTCCTTTATTTCAGTACACACAAAAAATTAGTCCCTCCACATCTTTAGTTTTCACCTATTCCTTCTTAAGATTTTCCATGCAGAAGACTTTTTATGAGTAAACTTCATATAGAATTGGGCAAATGGCTAATTATGCATGCAGTTAAAATTACACAAACCAGTTTTTATCTGAAGAAGTTGCACAAATAATAAAATATAAAGTCTGAAAATAATAAATCTCATTACCCCATTAAATATGTTAGTGAGTAATTCCAAATTGTGTTACATATCAAAATTAGGACTAAACAAAGCATAAAAGAAGAGTATGTGCTACTTTGAATTTCAGTGTAATTCCCCTGTAAACTGGTCCCTTATGCAGATTATACAGTTAACATGCGGAAAATTTTGTAAGCAAGTTTCATGTGTAATTATGTTAATAAAAATTCTAACTAATCATTTATGATTCAACGAGTGATGATGGAGCAGCATAGAATTAGGTTAAGTTGTCAGCACTGTGCATTCCTAGTACTCCAGTAATGTTCATTCCATGTATACTGGATCTGAAGTTGACTCAACTCTGTGGTACAGTTTGTATCTGAGAGACAGAGCAAAACACCAAGTGATTCTTCTATGTCTTCAACTAGAAATCTGGAACTGGATATAGTTTCTCAGACTCACTGAAAATATGCTAGGCAGCTCCCATGCCTAACTAGGTTATCACAAATAAATTCATCCAAGTATGGAAAATCAAGAGATCCTCTTTTTCCTCAGAGACCAAATGGATGTACAAAACACTCTACTGTGCCAGATGAGACAACTTGTTATTGCTGTGTCCCTGTGTAAAATGAAACTAGAAAAGCTCTATAAAGAGAAAAATATCCACTTTTCTTCTTTCACATTTTATTTTATTTTTGTTCCTTGTATAGTTAAAGTAATTGTTTTCCTATTTTTAGTGTTCTTATGATAGGCTTAAGTAAAGCTTACCTTTATGGTTTTTTCTCACTTTATTCCTGCTATTTCAACTTAAAGTAAATTTATCTTCACGAGTAGAAAGAACATTTTATGAATTGCCCTTGAGGTGCTTTCAACAGAAAGACAAACAATTTCTTAGCATTTATAAAAACAAAGTAAAAAGATTAATTAGGTGGCAATTAGTGCATTTAGGATTTTATCTCTAAAGACAACACTGTATGTTTGTGTTGTAGTTAGTTTGGGGATCTACAAGAGCGAGTCATCAGAGTCAAAGTTCAGATGGAGGAATAGACATCAATTGACATCTTGCCAATCTACATAGCATTTGGAACAAGAATTTTAATTTGGAATCATTGAACACTTCTCAATTTATCAGTCTTGATAAATTATTTTTGCACATACAAGCAACAAAACATATTTGATTACTTTTACACAAAGGAATCAAATTGGAAGAGTGAACAAATACAAAGCTTTTATATGAAGACAGGAAAAATGACTTGTCACTTGTACTGTGAATACCATTTTCACTTACAGCAGTGAGTCTTGTAAAATGGTGAATAGGAATGAGATTCTTCTCATTAAACACAAACCTAAAAGTTGACAGGCATTCTTAGATGGTTGCCTAAGCTCTGCTTGTTGTGGCTGCAGAGACCTGCATGCCCACATGGATAGCTCAGCATGCAAGCTCCTAGCTTCTACCTCAAGACATGGTGCACTGACATTTGAAGATGACCAGGAGTATCTGCTGAACAGGAATACTGAGCAACCAGTATATACAAGAAGACTGCATTTTAAGCAAAATTAGAAAAACCTAAATTTAATTACTTTGTAAGAAATAATTATGTAGGCAAGCCCTTGGACCCATAACTTGCTCTGTTCTGTACCATTGTTCTCTGCTGTAAGCTTCTTGACTGGCTATAGTCTTTTGTATGTGTTCATAAAGATTTCTAAACATGCAAATGGTTATTGAAGCACTAAGAGGTACTTACCAATTAATTTCATGATAGATTTAGGGAAAAAATTATTTTAATCCCACTGTTTGCGTTTGTGTTTGTTCACCTGGGATGGATTGTTTAGAACTAATTGGTTTCAAGTTTGATTGTATGTATAAGGGTGGAGCTTTTCCTCATGGATTCCCACATGCTCCTATGCAGCCTCAGGGGAATTTATCTTTGCAGGATGACAATAGGAGATGGGAGTTCAGAAAATGACCCAAGGCTCAAAATTTCCCAAGGCTTAAAGAAATATCAAAAATAAAATAATATCAGGATCTAAACCCTTCTTCTTAATTTTCATGTCATGCTCTTTGTACTAACCTCTTGCTTGTTGGCCCACAAATGAAAATAAAAGGTAGGTAATTTCTTTGTCTCTTTCTTGCTCTATTCTCACT
>NW_008649801.1:35484-40876 GCF_000695815.1 Acanthisitta chloris
TGTTATTTAGGAACTGGGATCACCATAGATCACTAAAGCCAAAACTATTTTTATTCATTAATTCAGTGGGAGCAAGATCACTCGCTAAAACCACAGCTGTTAGCAGCAAGCAGAAAGATTTTATGATGTGTGTGTGTGTGCTGCTGAAGTAGGTTTTCGGATACTCTACCTGAAATACAATATGAAGAATCCAGTTTTCATGCAATCAAGCACCAACAGCTATATTTAACAAATGCTTTAAACTCTCAGATTTAAGCAATACTTTTGATTATGACTATAGTGATATAAACCAGGCCTTAAATATAAGAGCAGGATTCCCTGGAGTGCAGAATGAGTGTTAGAAATGAAATCCTGTGTTCAAAGAGGTGTTCCAGCACAAGTGTGGAGGGTTTTTCGTGAATGAGATTCAACATATGTCACTTTTCACACATGTTTGGATAGGGTTGTGTGTACAAGGGAGGCATCTGGAAGAAGAATCCAGGCATTTGTTTTAGTCTAGCCTGTATGAGAAGCTGGCAATCTTCCTTCACAAATGTGAGCAGTTGGCAATTCTCTGTTGAAATGCCATATACCCTACATGCCACTGGCTCTTGTTCAGTGGTGCAGATGATTTGTTTTCTGAATATCACCAGAAATATTCTCCTTTCATTAAGTCATGTGCAGTTTTCCTTTAAGGCAGTAAAAAGTGTTTTTGAGTTATGGCTGTATTTAAACTAGACAGACAAATTCAGCCAATTAGACAAAACACGTGCAAATGTTTTGATGAATAACTAGAGATTTTTTAATGAATAACTTGCAAATTATGGTTTTAATTTATGCTAATGGATGTGAATGTGAACTCCTGATACCAGTAAGCAGATAAGGTAAAGTGCAGGGTGATTTGTCAATGTAATCTGACAAACAATATCCATACAGTTAATTCAGGCAGTTCTCATTGACTGAATCTTATGAATAGTGTGGTGGGTGTTTAGAGTGATCACAAGGAAACATGAATTAATCAAACCACAAAACCTGTTCAGTTTGTAACCTGAACTAGTTTGACTCATGCAATGGAAAAACTGTGTAAAAGTGAAGGTGACTTCAGTTTTCCTTTAAAGTAAATCTAAAACAGGCATTCAAAATATAAAATAGAAAAAATGGTGGGAAGAAGTATAATCCAATTTTCAGTTGCAAGGCAATTTTGACTGTCCTGACTGGAAAAATGTTTCTGTAAAGACAATATGACTTCCTAGGTTTTAGTGATTTAAACCTACAAATGTATGTAAATGTTCTTAAGGGGAAAATTAATGGCAGTTTGTGTTCCCCCTCCTCCTTTGCTAGACACACCGTATTATCACTGAATTAAAAGCAGACAAGTTTAACATTTATGTGGTGTCCTGTCCTACTATTTTTTTTCAGCCCAGCGTTACTTGCAGGCCATCCTGCAAATAGCATCCTGATCTGATGTTATAGTTGCAGTTGTACCTTTAATGGATCCCCATTCCTGCCACCAGTCTAGCACAAGACAGGCAATGGTGGCATGTCTGATATTCAGACTGACACCAGAAGTGATCAGCCTATGGAATTTGTCGTGGTTTAACCCCACCCAGCAGCCAAGAAACACGCAGCCTCTCACTCTGGAAATATACTGCTGAGAAACACTGCTGAGAATGAGACAGCTGAATAAAGTTAATGAAATTTCTCCTTGCAGGACCTGGAACAGATGCAAAGTCAATTTCCAGAGAATAAATATTTGATGAAACTCATAGAAAACAAACTCTAGACAGGTTACCTGAGACTTTTGATTTTAGGATATGGAAAAAATAACTCCATAGAAAGACACTCTTAGATGAAACTTCTGAGGAATTGCTTGCCTCTAAGTGCAGTTCATAAGAGAACACTGCATTCATTGATGGGGTTGGCAAGCTGAGAGAACAGTTCTCTATATGATTAAGCTCAAAATACCTACAAGGAAAATGAGTAACTACTCGTAATTTGACTTTGGGAAAACTATTTGCTGGGGCGTATGTGACATCTGAAGAGCAGATGAAAGTTGCACTAGACAGGTGGTAAAACAAAGAGGTGTGATCAAGAATTAGGTGGTTTGAAAGGTTGAATGCAACACCAGAATGACAACCTTGCAGTGCTTTAGAAGGGAGTGGAGGGGTGTAGAAATGGATTGGGCATCTCAGATTAGCAGCTATTAAAAAGGTACAGTGCCTGGGAAAAGGGAGAGTAGTACAGTGCAACTGAGAAACACCTGCAGTCAGAGCAGATTGGTATATTCTATTCAACTGTAATATAGACTAAAGAAAAAGAAAGAAATGTGGCCACCTAATTTTAGTAAATTTAGAAATTTTCATAAAAATAAAAATGGGCATTAAGATGTAAGAAGAAACAAAACAGAGGAAACAAGTTTTGTATGCCATAATTTTAACAGCACTTGTGTCAATGGCACAGTGTTCAGACTGTGGATGGAATATCTTTCACACATTGCAAAAATGTAATGGCAAATAAAAGGAAATTTGCCCAGAAACCACATAATAAAACATAGCATCAGTCTAGAGCATAACTCTCCTCAGATTCAGTTTACCCAGGTCCAGGACCTTAGATC
Source organism: Acanthisitta chloris (assembly GCF_000695815.1). Classification (NCBI taxonomy): domain Eukaryota; kingdom Metazoa; phylum Chordata; class Aves; order Passeriformes; family Acanthisittidae; genus Acanthisitta; species Acanthisitta chloris. The sequence continues at coordinate 38,078 of NW_008649801.1, forward strand.
CACCCATCAGTCAGTGGCTTGGACCTCTTGGTCCCTGGAGTAGCCAACTCTCAGGTTCTCTGGTCTCTCCAGTATGGAGCACAGACTTATGTCTGCTTCACTAACTGTTTTCCAAATCTCATGTATGCATACAGAATACAGAATTCTTCCACCCATGAACATAAAAATGGACCTTGATGGGACACAACAGGCTGCACTTACCGGGAACATCTCTCTACAAGCACATGGCCAGACAAATGTCCTGACCAGGTCCTGTTTACATGTGACCATGTCCTTTTAGCTCCTCATTTATTTTCCCATCCTTGTTGCTCCACAAACCACCCTGATCCTTCCCTTTGCGCACCCATGGTTCTTCCCCCAAACAAGCCATAATGAGCCTTGTACAATCCAAAGGTTCTGTTCTGCACCAATAATGAATCCCATATGAAGGAATGTGTGGCAGTAGGCAGTGAGGTGAACCACACAGACTCTTGGCTTGACTCATCATGATGGATTTCACCCTAGACCATGGATCTTCTAGGACATCACTGGGAAGGGCTGGGTTAGAGGCTTAAGTCTCTGATGGGGTTACTGGTCATCCCCTGCCCACTGCTGTACATCTGTGCTCTTGTACCTGAATGGAGATGAACCTTTTATAAAATAATCTGTGATAATGAAATTCTGGGCTTTGTTAGTGGTAAGCTATTTAAATACAAATAAATGAAGGTCTTTGTGAGAACAAAGATTTCAATTAGTGTACTGAAAATGTACTTCAAAATAGAGGTTTCTTTATAATGTAGACTAGTTTAATTTTTCATACAGTATCATGCAGTATCAAGAGTTAAGTGTCTCTATAATGTAGATTAGTTTAATGTTGAATACAGTATCATGCAGTATCAAGAGTTATGAACACATAAAATGTCCTATATTGTCTTATAAAAAGATATTTAATGAAACTTTTAATAAGACATGAAAGAGAAAAGCAGGACTGTGGAATAAAAAGAACAAAGATAAAACCTACTTGATATTGGTTTATATAATTAATTTGACAGAACCATTTAATTCAACATCTGTTACAACCATTTAAAACTACTATACTTGAAAGAAGTTTTTTATCTGGTCACCTGTTAATGGCTTGAGATGATATAAATGAAAATGCAACTCAATCAGAAGGGGATCTTCGGGACAAACTCTGAAAACAAGTCAAGGGGGAAATGATGTGCATATATTTCAGCAAGTACTAAACTGAAGTGTTTATAATTATGTTGAGCTAATGATATTTATTCACCATGCACCAGTTAACCTCAGAGGGCTATAATCTGTGATCTGGAAGTCAGCCAAAGCCCATTTTATTCATAACTGACTTAGTAGCTTTTCTCCATTAAAACCTTTTGTACACTTTCATAATTCAAACACATTTTTTGTAATTATTCATTTCCCTGAGAAGAATATAGCTCCTCTGCAAAATTGTAGGCAGGTTTGAACAGCATTACATTTTAATTTAGGAGTCTTTCTGCCTTTTGTTAAGTCTGCAGAAAAAGAACAGTGTAAAACACAACTTTGTGTATTTCCTTTTTCAATTTTTGCATGTTTTTGTGCAGTACACTGTCTATAATTATCTAATTTTTTTTCAAAATCTGGACTTTTTGGGTAATTAATAGAAAATATTGCATGAAAATACAGTTACTTGGTATCAGTAATAAAGAAGCATAGGATGAGAATAAACCCTGATAGCATACTTAATTGTAGATATTTAATCAAAGCACTAACAAATGTTTCAGGTCAATTATATAAAAGCCTTAAAGCACTTATTTATAGAAAAAGAGACAGAGCCACACAGCTGGGCTTGTAAGATCATTTGTTTATAATTTATGTCATTTCAGGACAGAAGGAAACCAAATATGTTCATCAAATAATAAAACTGTAACCATGTTGTACGATGATGTAAGTAGAACTAAGGACTAGAAAATGGTGGACTATCCTGAGAGAAAATAAAAAACATGAGGACTTTGCCATACATGTCATATGGAACCCTGTAATAGAAAACAGCTTTTTTTATATTCTGTGAGAAAGAAGACCAGAAAAGATTGAATATGTAATTATAATCACAGGTTATAGAAAGTATGAGTAGGAGAAAACTCAAATTAGTCTTAACTGACATTATGGAAAGTTTTTATCTCAGGGTTATAGAAAGACTCTTTTTTTATGCCTTCACAGACATCTGCTGAGGCATTTTCAAGAAACCTTGGTGTCTGAAAGAACCTGATTTACCAAAACAAATGTTTCTGAAAAAAATGGACTCTCGACCAATTTCTTAATTAAAAGGCAACAAAAAATCTTTTAAATATATCTATATTTTGATTGAACTTTTGATAAATTATGCATGCTGTTTTATTCATTTGAGGTGACATTTTCTTCTGAAAGTAAGATAATTGCGTAACAGCTTAAAGAAACTAAATAGTATGTAAAACTTTTGATCATCCATGATGTCCAGTGAGGTAGAGATAACACCCAGTATACCCAGGTTGGATGTAACTTCACTGGATATCCAATCTGTCTTTCTGTACTTGCACACACATTAGGCAGGCAGAAAGAGAGGAGAGAACCTTGTACTGGTGTTCTGATCCACACACGTGGAGGGGATTTAGATTTGAATATGCCCAGAGAGAGATTAAGACAATGTGCTGGTTTGAGCTGAAGTAGAGTTAACTTTCTTCACAGAGGCTAGTATGAGGCTGTGTTTGGGTTTTGTGCAGAACACAGAGTTGATAATGCAGAGATGTTTTTGTTATTGCTGAGCAGAGCTTACACAGAGTCAAG
>NW_008649801.1:41209-43501 GCF_000695815.1 Acanthisitta chloris
ATGAGTTTTTGTAGCTTTTACCCTTCTAATTCGCTCCCCCATCCCGTTGGTGGGGGAGTGAGTGAGTGGCTGTGTGGTTCTTGGCTGCTGCCTGGGGTTAAACCATGACAGACACAAATGACGTCAACACAAATGATGTCAGTGTTTGGTAACTAAAGCTGTAACTTGCTTTATTAGTATTGAAGGGAGAGATAGAAAGAGGGAAGGAAGAAAAGAGGGGAAAACACAAGGAGAATTACGAAAAGCAAAGGATAGTCACCGCCATGGATCCAGTGGCGTCCCATTGGTCCATGTCCTCTTTGGTGGTAAAAGAGCTCTGTCTGGGCTTGGTAAAGGTTTGCTTATATCACAGGAGGTAGTTATTGTTCCTGGGCATAACTGGACTTGCTGCCATGTGATGTTTGCAGGACGCAGCTATTGTCCCAGCGCATATCTGGACTTGCTGTTCATGCAATGTCCTGTTATTTTTCCTGGGGTATCTGGGCTTGTAACATGATTCTCCCATATATCTTGCCTCAGGGCAAGAGTTCTCCATGTTGCAATGCCCCCTTGCCTCAGGCTAACAGCTTCTCCATGTTGAATTGTCATGCTGGCAGCTCTACCTGGGTACATTATTGAGACAACAGTCAGTTTTCCTTCTGCCTCTTACAACTGGGTGTGCAGAAAAAACATTTCTGAGTATCAAACTCCAAAATATTTTTGAAGCCAGAGTGCACTTTCTTCAAAACAATTCTTTTAACCTTGTTTAGCATCTGCAGGTTTATCTCTAAATCCACGTGTTTCAAAATAAGAACAGTAAAATAATACAGTTAATCAAGATTAAATCTGTGTCTGTTGTAAATATGGCAATTTTGTCATTAAATCTAATTCCAAATCAAGAAATGGCCAGCTCTGGTGAAGAACTCCAGTCTTGCCTTACGACAACCCTTTTCAAGACTTTTAGCAGGAAAAGCATACAGCTGAGGAAGATGTCTGTGTAAATAGATTGTATTTTGCTCTTCTTTTTATGCAAGAGATTTTTTTCTATTATGCTATTGCTGCAACACTCTTCTTCCATGGGGAACTAACTCTCATTCTCCTTCTGAAATTCTGTGATTTTTTATTCAGAATGTTTCACCAAAACAACATCGTGATCATCTATGTCAAACTCTTCAAAGGCTTGCTGAAACTTTGCTAATTGGGTGCATATGATTATAGTTCCCTCATGCCTTCAATGGAAAAAAAGAATGATTCCATTAACATTGTTGTTTTAACGTTTTCCATCCATCACCTTTCAAATTATGGGGGAGGACAAGGAAGGAAAGAAAGGGGGAAAGATGGAGAAATAGGGCAAGATACAAATAACTGCTTAGACATTTATTGCTGTACAAAATTTAAACATTTGTGTTTTAAAGTCTTTCTATTAACAGAAAGTTTACCATTTTTCAAAACAACATTGAAAATGAACCTCAGATTTTCCTCTCCTGAAAATGAACTGTTAATGAATTTAGATGGCTGCGGCTTCTCAGATACTTAAGCAATTTGACAATGTTATCCTTCAGATGGTATTTATGAGCTTCTTTCTGGACTGTAACTCCACACACTGCCACCAGCTGTCTTAAAATGAGGAGCTGTTTGTCGCTGAGCTCCAGGAGGAGGGCATAGAGAATATCCCCAGCTCCCCTATAGCACACATCCTTCTCTTCTGCCAGCTTTTTCCATGTCCTCTGTCAACCTCCACTGACCTCAAAAATGTCTGTGGCCTTTGGGTTTTCTGATCCCACAAATAGAACAAAATGCATATGCACTGAATAAGCACTAACAAAAATTGTTCCACAGAAGTTGGAATATCTGCCACATCTCTTCAGTTACAGACAGAGCCTGCAATGCCTGACGTAGTCAAGATGAGATACTGGAATTTGTTGTGCATGCCAAAGAGGCATATTTTGTCCTGGCACTAGAAAATTTCCTGCTTCATGATTGCAACATATGTGAATCTTCTTGGTTGACAGAGATTCATGTCTGGGTGCCAGTCAGGCATATATTATGTGATGTACAGGCAAAACCCAAGCTTAGGTGTTTGAATATGTTTCCATGTAGAAATACCCGTGTCAGTGATGCAGTAAGTTAATCTGAAAATAATTAATAAAAATATGCATAAAACTAACACAGAAGTTTGTATTTAAAGATCCCTCCACTGAAAAAGTTACCTTGTTAACTGTATTCAGTTAGATTATTTTGTGATTAGGCATAAGCACATCTAACATACTGCAGATGACACTGTTTATCAAAATGGAAGAAACAACTTTCCCT
>NW_008649801.1:43524-50071 GCF_000695815.1 Acanthisitta chloris
AAGTGGACAGAAATCTCTGCTGGCATTTTAGAATAGCTTTTAATTTTTAAAGAATGTATCAGCATTTTTGTGGATTTTCTATTATCCAAGGAAAAACAGAAGGACAGTTGTCTTGGCTTGTATCTTTTGACTATGGGAGAACTTATTTAGTCACTGTAATGTCTTACAGGCTTTTTGATGATGCCTTAAAGCTTCATGACTGTAGACTTAAAAAGAAATTATCAAAGGTTTTTGGGATCCTGTCCCCTGTAAAAGTTTTCTCCAAAGGTAGTCATCTATGATAGAAGAATGCAACAAAATTCTTTAATGAGAAAATACAGGTATCATTGCAAGCATTACAAATTTACTAAAGAAACCTTTTAGTTTTCTCTTATGAGGCCCATTCCTACATCCATTGCTACAAATGACTGTGCCTTATACTGTATATAGATTCCTACAAGCAATTGAAAACCTGAAAATGAAAAATTGTCTAAGCAATTATCTCAATTAGAAGACAATAAACACCCATGTATGTGGTTAAACTTTCTATATCTCTGTACTGACAGAAAGCTCTATTAAATGCTTGAACTTATTTGTAAATTAAGTTTTTTCTTACCCCAGGCATCTGGAAGAGCATAAGAATTTTGTTCCTTTCCTCAGTTTTGTTTACATTGCAATCCTCAGGAAACTTTCTCCTACTGAAGAATGTGAGTAAAAATGAAGGGGAAAAAGAATATGATAGAAGTGAGGGTTAAAAAATGGCTGATAGCAGAAAGAATATAGTTAAGGATTAGGAGGACAATAGTAATTGCCTTTAATACTCTCACTACTACTGATCCTGTCACTGACTTAGAAGTGCCATCCATTATTTCTGATTTACTTCTGCCATCTGAAAATAGAAGGTCAAGATGAATTACCAAACATTAATGAAAAAATAGCCCTTGAAAATTATTTTGAGGCATTCACTTCTGTACTATGCCATTACATACTTGTTTGGTGGAGGTTTCAAGCAACAGCCACAACAGTTAGGGCTGGGTGAGCACATAGGCTAAAATAACAATGGAATTGAATTGTTCTTAAAACTCGAATTAGACCTATGACAGTTTGCTTGACTTTCTTGAGGTGATTTTTCATTTTTATGTGCTCTAAACTTCCTGGTTCCAACGGGCCATAAAACCAGATGTGCTGAAATACAAACACCACTGGAAGCTTGCTTTTGTGGTGTTTCCAGCCTGAAGGGAAGCCAAAGATGTTAGAAATCCCTTGAGAAAACCTATTTCCAGCCTACTTTTCCAGGCAGATTTGTCTACCATTCTTTTTATGACAGTAACCGAAGATGGACAATAAATAGCAGAATTCAAACACACGCTATCTGTTACTGGGTCACATTCCTACAAGGTGCTGAGGACACCCACTTGGAGAAAAGTAACTCTTATTGAAAGATTTCCATGATTTTAAGCTTGGTTGCAGTTAGATTTTTATTTTTTTTTATGAAAGCAAATGATAGCAACACTGGTGAAAAGGGGAATCTCCTCATCTTGTGCTGTGGGAGTGCATGATGGATCCCTGAAGTGGAGCCTGATGACAGAAACTCGAGAGGAATTTGATTGAAATTTGATCTGGTTCCAGTCAGAATTTTATCGACAGCAAATGAAAACCGTGAATCATTGTGTCCTGAATTAACTTGTGAATTCTTCAGGAAGCATAGTATCCTGGAATTTCTTTTATTGTTTTGAGGCTCAGATACTTCTAAGACACAAATTTCATACTTGCTGGGGTTCAAGCATCAGCTGATTCAGGTCACCTTAAAATAAACATTTAGTTCTGGTTCAGCTACCCAAAACCTGAAGCCTTGTGCTGTTTACGTTGTTCACCTGATGTTGTGAGATACAACAGAGGACCTATAGAACAACTGAGTCCATCCATCCTGCCAGCTCGAACCCATGTGAGGTATGCAGGGGTATTGCAAATACTTATACTTAAGCAACTAAATTGAGTCCCTGGAGTAGTAATTGGGTCAAGAGTACAACACATGAAATCAAAGGTATAAATGTAGGTGTGCTATTGATGCCAGAAGTGTCTAAGTTCCCATTAAAGAAAATAAATATTGGTGATAGATAATGACACAGACGATGCCATGGTGGAGACTAGAGAGCTGTTAGCTGATGATTTACTATCTACTTCATTGTGAGCTGGATTTCCTCCACTGCTCCACTGACTGCCTTGATGAGATTCCTGTAACAATAATGGGAACTCTGACATCTGCCATGACAATATATCTCTATATGTACTCAGTTACACTTACGTGTCTTGACATTGGATAGAAATCTGGTCCTAATAGTTTATCGAGTGAATTGTTCTCTCACTTCATATACTGTACTGACTTGATACTCAGTTCAGTCCAAGACGAGGTAGCTGGTAGTAGTTTCAACACTTCACATATCCCCAATATGTTATCTGCCTACATATGCAGATGACTAAGGTACTTTATGGAGTGTCAAATGGTACTACTTGTCTAAGTTTCACATGCTAATTTCCAGCAACTACAATGTAATGTTGTAATTTCAGTTGCTCTCACCTAGGCTTCTGACTCATTTCATATGGTGTGTGAAAAACACCTGATATGTCCATGATGGTCTGCCAGATGTGAGTCTATGAGATGTGGGGAAGCCAGGTATCAGTCAGTAACCTTGCTATCTTGGGAATTTCCTGGAACATCTCTAACATTCATGTAGACACCTGCATGTAGACACCTACATATAGAATGTCTGGAGCTCAGACTCATATCTTTAAGGTGAACCATTGAAAAGAAACTACCATTGAATATTCTTTGATTCAGGGGCAAGTTTGGGGTTATATTTATGTCTTGAGATGGAACAGCTTATATTGCCTTAAAAATTAGGGCACTTAAACTATCATTTGATTATGCAGTTTTTATTGCTGTAACTACTCTTATAAAAAGCTGCATCTTTGTTTTAGATAAAAAACTTCCATACAGAATATGATGGATTTGAAAGCTTCATATCCCTTTTTGTTTTACAGTTCAGTTTAAGCAGACCATGAAAGTGGGATATGACTTTTGCTGTTACATTTGAAACATTTTCTTTCCTTTCTGTTTTCTTTATTTATATGGTTTTACATTGTAGCTTGTGGTTGCTATTTTGAATTTCTTTCAAAATGTATAGAAATACTGTTGATCTTTTGATAGGCAATGCTGTCTACATGAAGTTCATTTTAGGTTATCACACACTAATAAATAAATAAATAAAGTACTACAAATATGTGCTGTGCAGGTGTTCCTGTCTGCCTCTGGCTCATGAACAAAGCATAGGAGAGACACAGCCATGTGTTATTTGGCTCTGGATTGTAAAGTCACAGGTAAGTAAAGCTTAGATTTTCATACTTTCTTCTTAATGTTGATATTAGACAGATTTGGAACATCAGTTGGAGAAAGATTGAATCTAAGATGTTATTTCCAGAATGCCAGAAGGGATTACTTTGATAATTTAATTTGACCTCCTATATCACTTAAGCCATAGGCCTTTTCTACTTTGAACTAGAACATGGCTCTCAGATATACATCATATCTTCTCCACAAGGACTCCTATTGTTAGCAAAATATTACTCTGATAAATTAGCTTCAAAGAACAAATGTCCATCAAATAAGCCTCCGACTTTTCCCTGATCTGAATTTGCACAACTTTGCCATCCAAAGGCTGTTCTGGTGCTGCAGATTTCTCTGCTAAATAATCCCCTATTGAAAAATGTTGTTTTGTATAAATATTTTTATGGCTGTAACTGGGACACTAACTTACTTTTAAACTATTTATATTGGTCTCTTCAAGTTTTTAATTGTAAAATGCAGTTTCCAATCCTCCAGGCATCCTTCCAGCTTTTCCATGAATAATTTTGCATATCAACATCTGTCCTTGAATGTGTGTACTGATTTTGGCTAAGATGGAATTATTTTTCTTCATACTTGCCAGTATGGTACTATGTTTATAAAATAACCTGTTACCATTCTGTAGGATATGATTGAAATTTGTTGATACGGAGATATGAAGCATGATATCAAATTTTGAGTTTACGGCTTGCCCATCACAAACCTTGTGATTTACATTTGTCTACAGAAAAGGAGATCCTGTCATTCACAGTGCAGCCGTATTTTTTAAGGGATTGTGTGATCAAAGGTAGATGACAGTACAGTATAGGTAACAGATTTTGCTAAGGTAGCAGTAGAGAAAAAATTTAATCTGAACAATGCACTTGTTGAAGGAATATTGTATAGGTAACTAATTTAACAGCAAAGGTTCATGTCTGGACTCAGTGTAAAATTGCATCAGTAAAATAGTATGCAGCTTTATCTGGTCCATTGTTGCAAAAATGTTGGTAATTTACCAAGTGCAGAGTGTCTGCAGATATTCTGTGGTGAAGCACAGCAACCTCTCCAGAATATGCTCCAGCACTTCTCAGGAGCTCTTCAGAGGGCAGGATGAGGAGAAAAGTATAATATCTGTTTGAAACTGAGCCAAGAAAGCAGAATTTACTTATATGAATTATAATCTCTCTCCTTCAGATGTTACTAACTCAGCATGATGGCACATTTCACACTGAGAGAATTTATGTCATTATAGATTCAAAGGGAAAATTTTGTTGTCTGACTTGTCAGCATTGCTTCATGTTGGACGCATGATACTCCTTTGAGATTTCTGATTCTGCTGCTGACCAGACTCAACCCTACCGAACTTATGAGACTTGACAGGAACATGGCTTAAGTGGCATATCTGCAAGTTATTACTATAAATTGCAGGAAATTAATGTGTCTAATTTCCAAGAGCCTGAGTAACTCCTTCATGTCACTGTACCTAATTCATAGGTTTCCAGTAAGCCATGTGGATGTTTCTGTGGTACATTTTGCTCCAAAACCTGAAATAAGTACTGCTTTATTAATCCTCAGCAAAGTATATTTGGATCATGATGCCACATTCTACCTTCCCATAGCAGAAGCACTGGTGTTCTGAATGGTCTGAATCACCATTAGTCTGCAGTGTTATGATGTTCAGTAACTTTATTTATTTGCAACAAGATGTTGAAATACTGTCTGAATTCTCAAGGAGGCAAAGAATCTTAAAATTTCCATTTCATAAAATGCATAAAATTTAGTTTGGCTAAACTAGTCCACTGAGTCATGCAGCTCTGATAACTGCACTGCTGGTGATTCAGAAAGAATATCTGGATCTCAGCTTAGCATGGTCATACCATCAGTCATCTCATCAATTCTGGTAATATCAATGTGAGACTAGGATGCTTTCCTCTATAACCTGAACCTTTCCAATGTCACAGCAGCAGAGCCTGCTTAAAAAGTAAATCTTTTAAAAGACTGGGGTAGCTCTACTTTTAAATAAGAAGAACAATGTTGAAAATGGGCCGATGTCTATACTTTCAAATTTTGCACTTTCAAGCAGGGGAAAACACATTTCGACACCTCAGAAAAAGTCTTGGTTTTTTGGTCATCATAATATTGAAATCACTACTGTTAGTGTGCAATAAATGTGTTGTGACACAATGACAGACATTTTCCTTTACTCCCTAATTTTTGTTTCTCTTAAATATGTCAAGAAATATTTTCAGATTGGCCTTCTTGGTGTGTAAGCTACAGAAATGTGCATTGGGGTTTTTTTTGTTATTTATACAAATATGATACAAAGCCCTGGGTAAGGAGAGCAAAATTAATTTTAGAAGCTGATGCAAACTCAGTGGATATAAATTGGTCTCAAACTAATGAGATGCTTGAATTCATCCTTTCTTGTTTTTAGAAGTTAATGGAAAAATCTAGATAGATAGATGTCTAATTATCATTTTAATTGGTGGGGAGAGATCAGCACCACCAGAGGGTGATTCAGCACATGCAAGAACTAGAAAGATAGGTAGGAGGAATCTGAGTCTGGCTTGCAGGTACACAGATATGAGTTAAAATAATTTTAAATGATACTGTAGATTAAGCTGTGAAATTTATTGTGTAGGTAAGACCTCTAGTAGCTTCAAATATAGGTGAAATTGTCAAGAAGATATCAGCAATTATGCATCTAAAATACTGGACAAGTCTGATCATCCAAAGAAAATGACAAAACTAATGCAGTAAGAATAAGAATAATATTTCAGCTGGTATATCAGCAATAGAAAGCAAAAGGGTTCTGGACTGCATCTCTGCAATGGGAAATGATTTTGCATTGATCATTCCTGGAAAACACTAATTTGAGAGAAAAGGTTAGACCTGGTTTTCTTTCTTGAAAACAGTATTTGGAGCAGAAATATGGATGTGATGAAAACTTGCCGCTGAAACTGCAACCACTGAAAGTAAAGCTTGAGGAAAATATAAGAAAAAACCTCAAGCAGTTGAAAGCACGAAGAGTAAATGACAGACTTAGATGGGGTATATGGAATTTGTTCCTTGAAAATGTTGGTGTCATCCCTTTTCCTGTCTAATTGACTCAGTCTCTCCCCTGTAACATCCATCTATAATTATGGCAACTTAATATTGCCATGGAGCCCTAAGTAACCTCTTAGC
>NW_008649801.1:50097-54083 GCF_000695815.1 Acanthisitta chloris
TGTATGTAAATGTCCAGTGACTCTGAATGATACTTTTGTGAATCTGTCTGAATAGCTATGTTACAGGAAAGATGACCAGTTTGTGACATGTAAGTTCTTACAATGACACACATAAAACCTTTTGGGTTGAGACAGGTCATGTGAGATGCTCAGTTGCTTCATATCTATTCATACAATAAAGGATAACTCACTTTTTGTTTGCTTGTTTTCATAACTTTCATGCAACCTGATAAAATAGTTCTAAAACTTCCTTGTTTACCAAAGAGAAAAACTCACAAGTGCTGTGATTTGGCATATATATCACTCATCCATTACAGCTGGAAAAGGTTATCGAGCTTTTTTCAGCTGGTTTGATATGTTGTCCTGACTGGTGATTCACTGGAAGTTAAAAACATGTGCTTATGTGACATTCAAATAAAACAATCCTAAAAGACAAATTTAGGAGTGATTGGAGTGGGTGACAAGTGATCAGTTACTCTGTCCTTGAATATTGTCATGTGATATGAAAATGGCTAAAAAGAGCTAACTATGCTGCAATTAATGGACCTCACCTTGTCAAGAGTTCTGCTATGTATGAAAATCTGCTTTATGAGGGAAAAATATGCAAGAGCAATGTACTGAGTAATTTCCCTTTAATGTTTTTCCATAGAGAAAATTCAACACATCAAATGTCAGACTATTTGAAGGGTAAATAAACAAGCACATTTAGAGCAATGAAAAACAGTCTTGATGGCCCAAAGCATACATGAATATTAAAAGCTGTACAACTATGTTATAAACAGGAAAAAAAAAAAAGGTTTTAATAAAAACTTGGAACCTTTTATACTTGTCTGTTTTGTGAGCAAAAGGAAAATGAATATGTCCAATTCAGAAGCTGATTTAAGCCAAAGAGATTCTTATAAAATTAAAGCTTACAAAGCTGGAAGTGAACCTTTTGTAAAAGGATCTGGAAACAGATTCTTCTAAGTCCAAAAAGTCTCTTTAAAGTGAGAAAATTGGATTAGAAAGGAACATGAAACATTCTTTTGCACAACATCTATCTTGTATTTGTTCTGATTTATGATGCCTCCTAATGTGAGTCCTTTGGGTTCACCAAACAGAAATATAGTAAACCAATATAGTTCTTTGCATTCAATAATTATTTTTTTCTAGACTGTGGTATCAGCATCTGCTTGGTAAATGAGTAGTGTTTTGTGCTCAGTTTAGAATTTTCATTATAAGCAAAACAATAGTGTCACAATTTAAAGTACAACTATGCACGGAAGAAATGACATCACCGTGTTTTGCAATTAATTTCCCTCAGTTTCCATATTCCACTTTTTTCCATATTAAGTTAGCTCAGTCTATAAGACAGATCAATATTATGAAATACCATGTTTGCAAACTGTATTTACAACACCAAAAGTTAACATCTCTTCACTCTCTTTTATCCTCCCCTAAATTTTGTGCTGTTGGTTGGGGCATAGCTATCAAACTGTTTGCTGTAGGAGCAGGAGGAAATTTAGGTGCTTTTTCTGTAAACAAGCTCATCAGTGGTACTGAAAACGGCCAGCAACACAATGTTTCTGTTAAAATGTCATTGAACCTGCACAGAGTTCTGGCTAATGAAATCTTTTCCTCTCTTAAATCTGTGAGTTGAAAACGTTCCCATCTTGCATGTATCAGCTTGAAAGAGATGTTCAAATGTTTCTGACTCAGCAGAACAATATGCTTTGTGAGCACTGATAATGAACTAAGAGTCATTTATAGTATAAAAAAGAGTTCAGATATTCATCTGAAGTGTATGCTGAACAGTGGGAATGTAGCGACAGGAAACGCAAAATTTGGTCCATCAAGGTGCAATACGGAAATCAGACTGAGAGGCAAGGGAGAGCTATGAGTTGTGTAGGTCAGGCCAGTAGTATCACTTTGGGAAAAGCTGTAAATTTCTCTTGGTTTTATTCAAAATTCAGTAAAAGCTTTCCTAGCTTTTACTGAAGCCTTTTACAAGATCTGACATAAATGACACACCGTTAGTTAAAAGAGAATCAAACCAGAGCAGCTGCCCTTAATTTCAGGCATGAGTAAGGGTTCATTTTGATTGGTAGAAGGTCCATTCCACACTCCAATCAGGGTTCATTTTGGTTGGTAGAAGGTCCATTCCACACTCCAAATTGCCATCCAGAGCACTCATACTCCTCTGCAGAAGAACCAAGGAAGGAGCCCACCCAGAGCACTCATGCTCCTCTGCAGAAGAACCAAGGAAGGAGCAAGCCTATTGCAATGTATGTTTATCAGGGGCACCTGTATGTCTATATGTGGGCTGAAGAAGTTTTACTACCCCTAACATACTCCCTGCTTTATTTCCAAACTATGCAGGAGATTCTCACTCTTACTAAGAAACTGCATAAAGTGATGTGAATTGCTGTGACAATTTTACATCTTTAAAGAAACAGTTCATCACAACCAAAGTTTTTAGTGCGACTGTATTGACTTTAATCAGTTAAACTTTCTCAGAGAATTTTTTGCCAGTGAAAGAATTAAAATACTGAAAAGTCAAAGGATAATATACAGGGTTTGGATCTAGGATGGCAATGGATCCTGCTCTAAATCAAATCCTTCCCTTGTGAAGGGTACAGTGCTCATAGGCCATGTGGATGAGAAGACAGTGATGGCAGCGTGGAGTGCTTTTACTTATCTGACATCTGCACTAAGACTGGATACTCTTCCAAAGCAAGGAAAGTGTCTAAGAAACACCCATATTTTTTTCAAAATCTCATGAACACAGTCATTTCCAGTAAATATGTTTCTCCATTTGATTATTATCTTTGCAGTCTGAACAAAGATATTCTTTGCTTCCTAAGTGGAACCAGGAAAGTGAGAAATAATAAAATTATTGTGGCCCATGACAAAAACAAAGCCACAAGTTGTCTGCAGTGTGTGTTGTAAAGAGAAATTGTTCAAACATGCCTGAAAGTTGAGGGTGCCAAATTTCCTTTAAAATTAATGGAAACTTGGCATCCTGATGTTCTAGGTGGCTTCTGAAAATCCCTTCCTCTAATGCTTGTGGAGTAGGCAGAATTTTCTAATGTGAAACATTATTTGAAAGATCAGATATGCTAAACAAAGCAGGAGTTTGTGTTTCTGACTCAGTAGTGACTTCATACAAAAATAGCTGCTTCACAGGGAATAAAGTCACCAGAGGGTAATGATCTGACTGGGTTGTGGTTTTAAAAACAAGTTTACTTAAACATAAGATAAACATGGAACAATCTGTTCAAGCTTTCAAACTGCCTCTAACATTGTCAAGAACTAGATTTCTCAAGAAAGATAGTGGGAAGATCCCCTTTCTTGAAAAAAAGAAGTGCTGCAAGGATGAAAGGAATGCCTTGTGGGAAGTGTCAAGCTTAGCTCAGCATTTGTAGTCAACGGACTTCATGATAGAAACAGAAGCTACAGCCCTTTCTGTAAACACAGTGGAGTCTGTGAAATCATCTGCATGTGGGAAAAAAGGACAGACATATTACATTTGAAATAGAAAATTGGAGTAAGCACCCAATATCCCTCCAAACAAAAAAACCATTTGATTACTGGAGAATTCCAGGGATGTCAGAACAGAAACACATTTGAAATAGAAAATTGGAATAAGCACCCAATATCCCTCCAAAAAAAACCCCAACATTTGATTACTTGAGAATTCCAGGGATGTCAGAACAGAAATTAAAGCATTAAAATGACTTGTTCCTACACACACTCTGGGATCCACTGATATTCCTATTAAGGGAAGTTAAGCTGTCCTCAAAATCATCTCAGTGCAGTCCTTTTGCAAACTGGGATAATATCAGTGCAACTTACACCAGGATTGCAGGCAAGGAAATACTAACTCCCAGTGATTGTTTGCAAATAAACACATGTACAGACCACTCAGGTGTTCAGAGGTGTTTCAATAGTCATAGAATCATAGAATTTCAGGGGTTGGAATGGACCTTACAGATCATCTAGTCCCA
>NW_008649801.1:54238-111019 GCF_000695815.1 Acanthisitta chloris
CTGCCACAACGTCCCTGGGCAACCTGTGCCAGTGTCTCACCACCTTTATAATAAAAAAATCTTTCCTAATACTTTCCTAACACTTTTTTCTAATATCTAACCTAAACTTCCCCTTCTTCACTTTTAACCCATTATCCCTTGTCCTATCATTGCAGTTCATAATCAAGAGTCCCTCTCCAGCTCCTTTGTTGGCTCTTCAGGTATAGAAAAGTTGCTCTGAGGTCTCCACGCAGTCTTCATTCCTCCAGGCTGAACAGCCCCAACTTCCTCAGCCTGTCTTCATAGGGGAGATGCTCCAGTCCTCTTATCAACTTTGTGGCCTCCTCTGGACTTGCTCCAACAGTTGCTGAGCAAAGGCTCTTCCTTAATGCTGCATAGTTATCCCAGTAAAATAATGGGCAATGTAACAAGCCTGAAACAGGACTCATCATAAAGACATTGGAAGGATCAAATACTTATCCTCAAGAATCAAGGGAAAGGAATGGGAGATATTCAACTTTAGTATCTAATGGTCATTATCTGTCCAGCTGTGCTTCTACTAACCCGATTACTGGTATGGAGAAGTTTGAGTTGTATAACTGTCAAAGAAAGTGATGAAAGTCAGCAAGAACTGAGGGTAAATTATCGTAAACTTTTTATCCTACGATATCCAATTAGTATTTTGACCATGTAGCAGTTATGATTGCTAATGGGCAAATTAGCAGTGTATTACCCTCATGGGCTTTGACAATGTAGCAGTTATGATTGCTAATGGTCAAATTAGCAGTGTATTACCCTCATGGGAAATTAAAAGAAAGGAAAATGAAGATATGTAGTCCCCTCACAAGCTAAGAGTACTGAAATAAAAGTTCTCATCATGATTATTGAATGACAAGCAGTTGACTAATCAAGTGAGTCCTTTCTTTTTGCAGGTTTATTTGTTGAATTTCATAAATTTTTCTCTTTGTAAAACCATCAGTACTAAAAAAATATTTCCTAGTTTTTCATGTTAATGGAGAAACTCAATTCCTTTCTAAATATATTGGCTTAATTTGTGTGAGTACTCTACAAAACCAATCTATGTCACATAGCAATAAGCAGATATATTGCTGTAAACTGAACAAATAATAAGGTAGGGATTTAGCTCCTTGAAGCCATGGGGACTTATGCATTATTAGCTAATGCAGTATGTGTGAGGAAGTAAACCCTTCCTAAATTCTTGAGTTTAAATGTCATGTCTTAAGCTGTATTTGTGTAAAATGTAACTTGAATATGGATTTTAATACACCAATTCATAATCTATAAGATGTCTGAATGTTACATTACTGAGTTAAATTATAGCACATAAACAAAGAATGAAAATAAATGTCAAAGTTTTTATTCTGAGACATTTATTCTGTGTTTTATAAGCAAAATATAAATTATCTGTTTATCTGGTATCTAAATTATGATGACTATTCTAGTAAAAGTTGTTTAAACAATTTAAATATTTAATATTCATTTCCACATACATATCACTGGAGCAGCATACTAATAAATACAACTCTCTCAAATCTAATAAAAGGCTCAGAATAAATTGGGATCAAAATATTCAAGTTGTGATTCAGTTAGACCCTTTAAATAAACACATGGGAAAACTATTAGAAACAGGGAGAACTCGTTTTGATAATACATGACATTCCACTTATGGAAAAAAATGCTTTGCTTTATTGCCTAACACAGGAAGCTTTTCTGCTACTAGTTAATACCAAAGCACATTCGAAAAAAACCCAAATGTCAAAACATTACTGTTTTTCCCCGATTTGAACTATTTAAATACACGTCCTAGAGTCCTCATGAGTTGACAGAAGTGACTTAGATGACAAATATGCCATTTTCAGCTACCATACTTGGAATCAGAGATGAAGAAATGATTGCGGCAATAAAAGTCAACTACACAGTGCTAGGAGCATATGATAAAATATAGAGAATTTTACTTATGTGTTTTAAAGCATCTTTACACTTACACACATAGTGATAGGACAAGGGGTGATGGCTTCGGACTGAAAGAGAGTAGGTTTAGATTAGATATTAGAAAGAAATTCTTCCCTGTGAAGGTGATGAGACACTGGCACATGTTGCTCAGAGAAGTTGTGGATGCCACATCCCTGGAAGTGTTCAAGGCCACGTTGGATGGGGCCCTGAGCAACCTGGTCTAGGGGAAGGTGTCCCTGCCAGTGGCAGGAATGATTGTTAAGGTCCCTTCCAACCCAACCCGAACTATGATTCTATGACTCCATTCTGATTATCTAAGGACTGCAATGGAGGTAGAAAAGATAGGTAATATACTTACATTAAAAAAAAAGTCCACAGGAGTTTGAATGCAGGTATTCTAAGTCTCAGACTCTTCCCCTTACTTGCTGGTAGTGCCTCCTACCTTGGACACAGCATCTGGACAGAAGCCATGTGAAAGAACAGTTGGCAATTTCTTGTCCTCCTTAACTGAGATTTAACAGGGCTTTGCAGTTCTGTAAAATGAAAATTAATTAATATTATTTGAGTTTTACTGTATGGAATGAGTACAGAATTGCAAATGGCTCACAGTCCAAAAAATTACCAACACATTTTGTATGTGCTTTTATTTATTAGGCAAGTCAGCAATAGAAAGTCAGGCACACTATGTTATTTGGACACCAGCTATTTCTAAATGTGAGTGATGATGGTCTCATTGAAAGGAAAAGGCAAGCTGGTAAGGAGGAATCTCCTCTTCCCATCCCACAAGGCATTTGAACTTCTCAAGTGGCACTGCCTTCTCAGCTAAGAATACCTGTCTTGACCTACAAGACAAGAAACAGGAGCAGCAGGGAGCAAAGCAGAAGGGAATTGAGATTTTAGCAGGTGGTATGGGAATTGGCTGTGATTTTAAGAGCTCATTCAACTGACCAGGACCAAACCATTCTTAGTGCTACCCTTGAGAGAATAATAAAGCTCACAGCGAGAAAGATTGAAAGCAAGGAACATAATGCTTTAAGGAATAACTCAAATTGCCATGCAATGTTGAGCTAGTAACTATGTGCAAATTATGATGGGCTCATAAACCTTCTGGAAATGTTACCATCTAATTACAAATTTGTGATGTCACTGAATTATTATCAATTGAAAAATCTTGGATTTATCTGGAAAGTAATACAACTTAAAATTTTATAACTGTGCCATCAATATCTCTGTTATTTTGAAGAATATTAACAAAGCACTGCTTCATTTTGCAATGTGTGAAGAGAGGGAAGATAAATTAGAAAGTAACAGAGGAAAAAAGAGATACTAATTCTAAGATGGAATTTCAACATAATTGGAAAAAAAAGCATATTCATGATCCCTTAATAGTTTTTCAATATAAAGCACTTCAAATTTTGCAATAATGTGGAGTATTCTGTAGTCAGCAGCTGTTGAGCCAATTGAGAGCAGCAGTAACTGGGGCAGACTAATGTGGATGTGTTTCTGCACCTTAACATCAGGAAGTTTACTGGCAAAAAATCATTAGGACTAATGATTTATAAACAGAAAGTATGTGGACTTAATTCTTTGGACCTGGGACTCAGTTAGAAATAATTTTGTTTTGTTCAGCCAATGAAGAATGAAGTACTATTCAAAGGTATTTTTAGAGAGCATCTTCCTTTAATTAAAGTGATTGCAGTGACCACAGTATTTCTGGGCAATGTATGTATGCTTCGACCAGAATGAGAACAAATTTCTTATGAACTACTTATTCTTTTCCTACTTCAAAATCCTGTCAGGGAGAGAACTGGAGGAAATTGATACTCTCTCCTTTTTGGTAAATGAGATGGTAGAGAAAGATAAACACCAGTGAGCACACCAGTATGCAAAAATGCAAGCAATTTTTTCAAAGAGGTTGAAGGCACTGCACAATTAAATAAGATATTGAAAAAGCTACGTATGGCTCTGCAAAGGGTATGAATTTTCCTACAGGCACGTGGGCTTCATGGAATATAACAATATAAAGTTACATGAAAATTCTGCTTAGCAAGGCTACTGCCTCATGGATGTCATGGTCCTTCAATCAGTAAGGGTAAGTGTTTTCTGGTATAGGATATGCACATATGTGGTAAAGGATAATTTCTTTCTTATGTGGAAGATAATAAACAAAAAATTTGAATACTCATTTTGACTGTTAGGAAGAGAAATATTTTAACAGAACACCAAAAAAATATCCTCTCATTTCTTCCTTTTCACAAGAAATTAGAACCTTGCATGAATCTCTAGATCATCCATCCTTCAACATCCTTCTGCTGATCAGAAAGTGTGTTATATATCAGAGAGTTCATGCTAACAGCAAACAACTACCTAAAGCTGTCCAAATCTAAGGTATCCCTGACCTACAACAACCTGGGAGGATAAACATACAGATAAGCATCTTACAAATATAATACATGATTTGAAATATGTTCAGATATGTATTGTCAAATAATTTTGAAAAGGAACAAAAAAGGAAAAACAGTGAATATGACTCTGAAAGAAAACTCCATCAATTTGAGTCTAAAAAAGAAAGACACATGAGTTAAACTATTCTCAATATGTAGATGAACAGGCTTGATATCTGTCAGGCAATGTGCAAGTCACAATCAGGACATTCTAAGTTTTCTAAACTAAATAAATTATCATAAATACTTCCTGCCTGCTGTACCAAACCTTTTAAAACTGTGCTATGTTTAAAGTGTATATATGCTAACCAAAAATCATTCCAATGGACCTTTTCATTTTTGTCTTTATACATGAAGAAATGCAAAAAATATAAGTTTATAAATACTTGTTAAACGCTGCAACTGAAAAAAATACCTGAAAAAAAAAACCTGAAAAGGTCTTGTACAGATTAGTTGCAGCCTAACTAATCTCCTTCAGTTTAAGGTGAATAACGTAATGCAAACCTCTTTGCAGAATCAATTGACTAACTTTGATTTGTTCTTTCTTAAACTTGCTTTTGGGCATGATGTTTTCAAATTCTCACTGAATCCCCATAGACCCAACAAGATATATTTGGGGATCAATATACACTTTATTCTTGCACTTTTATCTCTCCTTAGTGTCTCTATATTTCCTACTGCAACCTTCCACCTTTGCAGGCCCAGGATCCCAGGCACAGACCAGAGGAGAAATACTGACTTGCAAAGCTGTGTAATACCAGCAGAAAAGACCAAGATAGCCTGATAGAGGTTGGTTAGGAAGCTTTGGGTCAAATTATTAGTTACCAGTGTCAACAGAGCTGGGGGGCAGTGGCAACTCAACAGGGCTGAGAACTTATTTGCAGAAGCCACAAAGGCCAGCTTTCCTACCTGTCTAGCCAGCAAACACTTTCTGGGTGCTGTATGGGAGTGCTGAGCTCATGGATGCTTAGTCTAACAGCTCCTCAAATGCTAAATATCTTTTTGTGTGTGATTATCAAATAAAAATGAGCTAATCAAATGCTAAATATTTTTTTGTGTGTGATTATCAAATAAAAATACCTTTTCACTTTTAAGTTGCCTATATCCTGCTTACAGAGCCTCTGCACCAAGTTAAAAATTACCAGACAAATTGACCCAAAACAAGTGAGGCAACATCCTCCTCCTTCCATCTGCTGCTCTTTCCCCTGTAGTCTCCAACCTTGGAGCTACTACCTCTTTTCCTAGACAGCAGCAGCAGGTGAAACCTGGAGATAATTGACCCCATTTGCTTACTGCTTTTGTGGTCCCATGGGAACAGGTGAAACCTGGAGGTATTTGACCCCTTTTGCTTACTGCTTTTGTGGTCCCATGGCAGTATCACTACAGAAATATCAATCAGAAATTATTTTTCCACCCTGCTACTGAGGGTTTCTGTTAGGAAATGGCTTTTTTTAATGTCCCAGACGTTTCAGCAGATGTATGGAAATGTCATCCTTAATTAGGCAGCTGCTTTCTTGAATTTGAAACCAAACCTTCTACTGTATAATAATATAAACTTAAACTCTAATCCCAGTGTTCCAACTACCATTGTTTCTCTATAGACTTTGTATAGATTTCAAATCAAGAATTCTAGTGCAGCCAAAGTGGCATTGAAATCAGACCTCCATTTTGCTTCTAATAGCCCTGGAGGGAATGAGAAAAAAATACTGAGAATGATTAGTGTGTTTCACTGCTTCACCAGCTAAACTTAGACTGATTTACTTAATAGATTTCTGAAGATGTGAAGATGCTTTCCTTTAACACAACATTTTTATTTTAAGGCTCCTTGTAATTTCTGGATAACTTTTGTGTCATCAAAGGAAGATATGGATCTGCTGCAGAGGCGGATCTGGTATCTTGCAGAACTTTCAGAACTGTTATGAGCTGCAGAAAGAGTTGCCAGTAAAGAATATAAATCACACTTGGAATGAGTGTGGTAATTGGTTGTGGACCAGGGCAACCATTTCTGAAGACTGGAATTATGATTCTTCACTGTGTAGTGCCAGGAAATTGATTTGTGGTCATTACAGCAGAGAATTAAGTGGTGCCCTTGACCTATACTTCCTGCCCTTTCACAAAATATAATAATAATTCATTGTTGTTTCATTTGTTCTCTATTGCTTAAAGTTCTTCACTGGAATTCAAACCTGCTTTCATGTGGCTTTGAGAGACCAGTATTTCTTAGGAAGCATGGTGATCTGTGGCAGAAGTTCTGGTGGAAAAGGCATTTTACTGCCAGTATGCCAAACATACTGGAGCTATTCAAGTCCTTAGTACCCTTTTCAAGGTTCATGAGCCATTTTCCTGGCATCTCAGCATGGCTAAATTCTGGTTTTATAAGGGGAAAGTACTGGATTTTTTTTTCCATCCTCTAATCCACTCTATCACAAAGAGGCTTTTGCGCATGTAGTTTTGGTCCCCAGGGAAAACACAGTCTAAGCAGATGTTCCTGTGCAATGATGATGCAAAGACACTGCATTTATTTAATTTTTGTCTATGACTGGCTTTCATTAGGTTGTGCTATCAGCCGTAATTTTGTCTTGCAATTTCAGGCAATTGTTGAAAAAAATTGCTAATTCTTTTAAAATAAAGATTTTTTTCCCCAAGAACTCAAAATCTGGTGTCCTTCTTCCTACTTTTGTACTAGCCTGACAATACAGGTCTCTGGATTTACTTGGGCTTTTCTTCAGCTGAGCTTGTTTCAGTTGTGGTAGCAACTGTCTAGCAGTCAGGTGACTATTGTCTAAGGTTGCTATAGTTCAGTTTCAGTTTAATGACAAGTAGTTACTCCATTGTCTAAGGTCGCTATAGTTCGGTTTCAGTTTAATGACAAGTAGTTACTCTGTATGGAATGAACTGTATATGACTACCATAAAATTCAGTGCAGAAGAGCATTGACTCAAGAGAATAGCAGATTCCCAGGCTAGTATGACAAATCACTCTTTTCCACCAGTAGGCACTGCAGGAGTGCAACCTTGTGAGTTGGAAAAAAAAGAAAAGATGTAGAGATGGTAGAGATAACAAGGAGAAGACAAGAACTGCATAATTGGGACCCAATAAAAAAACAAAGAACATGTGAGCAGACTGTTTTAAAAACATTCAGAAAATTAAAAGAAGTGAAAACCAAGAAAAAAGGGGGAAACAGCAACACTATAGATATCATGCACCTCCTGAGAAGAAAGAAACTCTCCTAACAAGCATCATGTTCCTCCTGGTGAAGACTTTGGGATGCTGACAGCTTATTGCAATCACCAGACCACTCTTTATTTTTTATATTTTTTTTAAGGAAGACAGAAATTGTCAAGATTAGGACCCAGAGGCATACTGGAAGGTTTAATATAACACCATAACAGAGGAGTCGATTCTGCCATGGTTTTGACTGACAAGTTAAACTACTTGGCTGAAAGGCTTTTTGTGCTAATTAAGAATGTTGATTATCTGACTGTTAAATAATTAGTTGGACTTGTAATAAATTCTTAGCTTCTTATATCTGCTGTGTTCCATTTTCCCCATAGCAACATTTGTAAATAAGAACATTATCATTGAGCAAAACAGTAGATAGTGAACCTAATATGCCTTAAACATATGGGTGTAAATAAGAACATTATAATTGAGCAAAACAGTAGATAATGAACCTAATATGCCTTAAACATATGGGAATGAGAGAAAAGAAGAATCATAGGAAGTTTTGTATTGGAATGGATCTTAAAAATCATCTAGTTTCAACTGTCCTGCCATGAGTGGGGACACATTTCACTAGACCAGGTTGTTCAGGACCCCATCCGACCTGGTCTTGAGCACTTTCAGGAATAGGACATCCACAACTTCTCTGGACAACCTTTTCCAGTGATTCAACACCCCCACAGTAAGGATTTTCTTCCTGCTATCTAATCTAAACCTACTTTCTCTTAGTTTGAAGCCATTCCCCCTTATCCTATAATTACATGCCCTTGCAAAAAGTCCCCCTTCAGCTCTCTTCTAGGCCACCTTTAAGGTACTGGAAGGCTGCAGTGAGGTCACACTGGTACCTTCTATTGTCCTGGCTCAACAACCCCAAGCCTCTCAGTCTGTCTTCATAGAAGAGGTTCTCCAGTCCCCTAATCATCTTTGTGTCCCTTGTCTGGACTAGTGCCAACAGGTCCATGTCTTTCTTTCGTTGGAGTCCCCAGAGTGGGATGTTGTTGTACTCCAGGAGGGGTCTCACCTGAGTAAAGTGGAAGGGAAGGATCACCTCCCTTGACCTGTTGGCCAAGCTGTTTTTGATGCAGCCCAGAATGCAGCATGCCAGGTCATGTTGAGCTTCTCATCTACCAACAGCCTGAATCCTTCTCCTCAGGGCTGCCCTCAGTCTATTCTGTGTCCAGTCTGTATATGTGCTTGGAATTGCCCTGTCCTAGGTGCAGGACCTTGCCCTTGGTCTTGTTGAACTTCATGAACTTCACACAGGTCCACCTCTCCAGCCTGACAAGATACCAAGAATGATAAAGAAAATTTATCAAATTAAGGAAGAAGTAATTCTTTCTGGTGAAGAGAAAGGAAAGCAAGTATATTTTAACATGGAATAGATGGAGATAGGTTTTTTGATTAAATGTTTCTAATATTTCGATTATACAGACTACATAAAGGCATTCAGAATTTAAACAAGTAAAATAATAAAAACTTAATCATGATTATTTTTTTACAGAACTGGAAAACAAATTAAGTACTTCTAAGTAAGTGAAAACAGAGAAAGAATCTCAATGGTGGGCATAAGCATGACAAATGGAAGTTAGGTCATAATAGCTATTACAGAGGCCTTGTTCCTCCCAAAGGAAGAAGTTGTGTTATAGAGTTACAGGATGTTCCAAAAGAAAATGTTCAGCAGAGAAAAGCAGAAGAGGAAAGAGAGTGTATCTTTGAACTGTAGGAAAGTTAAAAGCAATCTTGAATGAAAAATAAAATCAATTTGGCAAAATTCGTATGGAGCAAACGTCTAAGCACCAAAAATATAAAGTGGTAACATAAAGACTTCTTGTTGCCAAATAAGTACAGAGGACAGAAAAATATCTCAGCTGCTCTAAATTAGTACAATTGAGTTGGTTTCAGTGAAGCTACAGCAATTTGCGTCGTCAAAGATAAGTGAAAGAACAGTCTAGATAAAAAGAGAAGATGAAAGATGACAGATATATTCCTAAGCAGGAAATCATAGAGGAACTGACATGAGGACTATCATAAATGATTCCTGTCAAAGTTGGGGTTTATTTACTGTATCTGATCTCAGATTCATTTAGGGTTTGGAGCTTTTAAAGTTAGATTCAAGTTAAGAGCTCTTTGATTTATTTTTCTTATAAGAAAACTTGTAAAAAGAGGAGTAGGAAAGAAATAGATGGGGAAAAAATCCAGTAAAAAGAAGGATGACAGCTGGAGAAGAAAGAACGAGGCATTAAGAACTTTTCATAATACCTCAGAAAACCTATTCTTCTCTGTTCTGAGCCAGAGTGACATTCCAGCCATGATCTCTCTGTGACTTTGATCTACTTTGTGGTCACTTTTAACCAGATGGGGTTTAATTCTTTATGAAACATAGCTGTGTGAAAAAGAACTCTACAAAATTTGTTAATCTCCTCCTACATATTGCAAGAAAAATACATATCCTGTGTTGTGTGCTCTTTTCTTTAATGGTGTTTTCAGGTTCAGGATAAGAGGAAACATTGTGTTTCTTTGCAGTTTTATTAGAAGGTATGTTGTTAATTAAATAAATATAAATAAACATTTATTTAGATCAAATGAACAATATTGTGATTGACAAAACTCAAAATAAAGCAAAGAAAACATTCAAAAATAGTAGGTGACTTGGGGGGGCTAGTGTAAGTATGGAATTTCATAGAGACTCAGAGCTCAAATTCCCTGTCTGTTGGAAGCTACATTTGGAAATCTAATGAATTTCAGATGATTGTTGAAGTTGCACCTTTGTCCTACTCATTGACTCAGTCCCTGCTGTCAAGACAGGTTTCACTGACCTCTGGTGTCTGTACACATTTTTTCTCTGCTATGTAATGCATTTTGGTTCCAGATAAAGATTGCCTTGCAATGTTTCAGCTGGGTTTTTTTCTTTCCTTTATTCAACAGGGATAGACAAACGTAATAGAAATGCTATATTCATATACTAGAACCTCCAAATTCAGCATGTTGTAGTCAAAAGTCTTGAACTAATATTTCATGCTTATAGTTTTAGTTGTCCTGAATGTGATTATTAAATCATTTGTCATGAGAAAACATGGTGAAAAGAAGAATTTGTAGCAATTATTTTATACCCTCACATTTTTCTAGGAGAAGCTATTGTTTCCATGGCAGAGTAATTTTCCAAACCATTGGGTGACATTTTGTCATCTTCATGGCTTTTATTGCTTATTGCTTTTATGTTCTCCCTTATTCTATGAAGTACTTTGCAGAATTCATCGAGGTATTAAATCAAAGCTTAAACAGTTCAGAATCTGGATCAGGAAGAATGAATAGGGACAGAAAGATCTGCTGGATCAAGCTGAAATGTAGGTTGTTTAATTTTTTGAAATTACAGACATGCTTTAGAAAATGTAACCTCCATTTTCAACTTAGTGACTTAAAAGTCCAATTTCCATAATCTATGTGAGCCCCAGGGTGCCATCAGCACAATGTGACAAGATGCTGTATGATTCTCTTAAAAGTGGGGCACACAAAGTTGGTGCCTACATCCTTTCCTACAAGTATGACACAACTTTTAGGTCATAGTAAAATCAGTCAAGCAGCCTGTGTCAAAGTAGAATTAGAGATGACTGCAATAGTTTCAGTGCTCTACAAAGAACTTTAGAGCTACATTTCTAAATGCAAAGCTGAAATAGGGCACTGAATCAAGGGCTTGTGTAGTACATCCACCATCAACTATCAGCAGTGGATCTTACTGGGACTTCTTAATGATGCCTCCTCTGCAGAAGTGGAAATAATCCAAATACGAAAATGTCTGGAAACACCATCAAGCAAATACTCAAATATTTGGAGAAGATAAAGAGTATGGGACATGTTTGATTTTTCCCCAGTTTCTCTACAGGTTGTCTACATATGGTGAAGGGTGCTGTCTTGGATGAAAAGAAACAAAAGGGTAAAAATACATGGTGGTCTATTTATGCCTGATGAAGATGTTTCTTTGAGGTATATCGAGGCCATTCCATAATGGATGTCCAGTTCATGACAACACTGGTCTTTGCTATAGTCCAACACAAGTGGGGAAGAAACTGTTAGATACTTAAAATTATCTGTTTCTATTTTCAGTGGAGAAAGACTGGTGCCTGAAGAGGACAAATCAGAGAAGCAAAAGTGGGTTACAACTAATTGATTCTAGCAGTCATCTTTGAAGTGGTATATTTCATTATGTTGACCATAGAGGGAGCCCCATCTCCTAACAGGCTTCTGTCAGATGCCTAAAGAAAAATGTAAAGAACCCCCTCAAACAACTGATTAATGAATCCTATAGGGTGATGAGAAGTAGGTCTTTTCTTCCTATTTGACTTTTTAAAAATACATATATACCTGGCAATTAATGTCTGTAGTTATTTCCAGTCAAAAAATACCTTCCAAACTAATTTCCAGTACCTTCTCCAAAAGTTTTGTCTGGCAAGCAATAGAAATTTCCAAGCTTTTAATACTTACAAGTAGTAAATTGGCCATATAGAAAGAGAAATTCTCAAAAGATCCTGTAGTAAGTGGAAAGACCTGCATTAATATCTTTCCTTCACAGGTCTTGAAACATAAAGGAAGTACATACACTGTTTACAGGAATTTCATCTCACTCTAGTTTATTAAGAATCACAGTACCTGACCCAACTTTGACATATGCCTGGACTCCAAATCAGAATTTTATATGTTGTTCTCTCTTTTTATTCCTCTTCCTGTGTGTTTATGAACAATTCCCATTTAACCAGTACCTAGTAGAATGTTTTGCATACATGAACAAAAGGTTACACTGAAATAGATGTGAGACAGGAGAGTCATGCTGAAAAACCACATGGAATGCCCAATAACATCCCTGCCATGGTGGAAAATATCTGTTGAAATGTCAGAGGATTGTAACCCAGCTGAGGGGAGAAAAACAAGCCATCTGAAACTTCATCTTAGCTCTTCACTTGTCTCATGCACCATGAACTCTGCTTGCAATTTTCCTTTTGATATGACTCCACTCTTACAAGCTTCTCTTCTGAAGGATTCAACATCACTTCATGCTTTGAAAACCTCTTCAGGATACTCCCACCTTCTTTCCCAACCTGTACACATATTTTCAGCAGTCCAACACTTAGCAGCTGATAGTTTGCTGCACACTGGAGCAAGAGAGGTGTAAATGAGAAGTCTTTTCCCCATACCCCTTTCCCCAAAATTGAGGTTGTGCTTCATGATCTCAGAGGTCTTTTCCAAACTGATTGATTCTGTGATTCTGTGATTCTGAGATT
Organism: Acanthisitta chloris; assembly: GCF_000695815.1. Lineage (NCBI taxonomy): Eukaryota > Metazoa > Chordata > Aves > Passeriformes > Acanthisittidae > Acanthisitta > Acanthisitta chloris. The sequence continues at coordinate 67,131 of NW_008649801.1, forward strand.
TTGTTTGCACTGTTTCTTCTTCAGAGTATCATTTAATTTTTGGTCAAATAAACAGAACTCATTTGTTTCTCATATTAGTCTTTCATTTTAAAAATAGACCACATTATGCATCTTATGTAGTATTTTCTGGAAAAGACAACTATGTTCCTTTTCAAAAGAGACTCTGCCCTGCTCTTGCTCATTATTTGGTGAAAGGAATTCTCTCACCAACTGCAGATGAGATCCTGCTATTGATTTCTTGCATTCCAAATAGTAGGAGGCATTAGATTCTGCAAGGGAAACTGGAAGTAGTGTTTTGTGTGTTGTTCAGTGTGGCTAGCTCAGAACACAGATGGGACTGCTGCTGCTGCTGTCACCTCTACAGCCATTTCCTGATGAATTTCACATAAACACACTGCACATGGACAAACTTTTGTTGGACTAGCCTTATGGCCATATGATTTGGCATTTTCTGGTCCTTGTTACAACCTGCAAACAGGAATATCTGGCGGTATCTGATTCACTTGGTCTTTCATGTAGTATGCATGAGAATCTTAAGTATTTGACAGCAAAGGAAATATCAAGCATATTAGGTTAAATTCTAGGTTGTCTTGGAGGGCTATGCAAGAATATTTATTTTGAGAAAAAAAGAATAAATAATTAAACCAGAATAAAGAAATACAGGCTTCATCAACATAAGTTGTGATGACGAGCCTTTAAGATTTTGAACTGCATCCCTTTTCCAAGATCAAGTGGTTATTGCAGCTTTTCAGTGGCTTGTGGTGTGACCTATTCATCTCATCATTGTTTAGCCTTTTACTAGAGAAGCTTCATGAAAAAAGGCTGGAACAGAGGTCTGTATCCTAACTCACATGCTGAATAATGCTTAATTTTGTAGCTGACAAAAATGAAGTATGCCAGAATGTGAGGATGATAGCAATGAAATACTGAATATTATTCCTTTCTAAAAGTGATATTATGTACTGCACTGCACATTATTTTGAAAGAATTTACTTATTTGGAAGCAAACAAATATAGCTTTTCAAGATATTTTTCCATGCTTCTGAATTTAAAAAAAAAAAAAAGAAAGAAAGAAAGCCAGTAACATGCTATTCTAGATCATTAAAAGAACTTATTTCTGATTTTGAATATGTATGGATATCTTTATAAAATGTAACCTCAATGCTTCTAATCTAGGCAGCAAACAAATATACATTTTCACAAGAAATTCCACATTAATCTTCTGAGGCTGTAAAAATGGACAAAATGTTATTAGAAATAAATAGAACATTTAACCATTAGAAGGACTGGGTAAAAAAGCCAAACATCATCCCCACAGCATTTAATTGGAAAGATTATATTACCTTCTGCAGCCAAAAAGTGACTCAGGTACATAATGGGCTTAATGTACAGTTAATGATGCTGAGTTCAAATAGGGCACAATTAAATACTTTTGTTACAACTCATGAACATATTAAACTTTATGTTTGTGTGTGCTTCCATTAGAACCTGCTTCTAAAAAAAGAGTGCAGGAAAATCATTATTACCTTATGAAATTTTTTGCAAACTCTCATATAGTTTCCTGAGGTTCAGCAAAAAATCATAGATACTATTCTCATGGAAGAGGACCACTTGAGAAGCCAACTTTTTGAAACAGCATCTATTATCTTTGAAATATTTCATATTTCCATCCCTAATATTTCCCTCAAATTTCCTTTTCCGGATGCAATAGGATATGAGCAGCTCCACAACTGAGCTCTTAAGAATTTGTGCACAAGATGAAGCACTCCTTGAATATCCTAGCCTGTCTTCTACATGGTCTTGTTCATGTTGGGATTGAACCAGCTTACAGTGTTCTATCCATATTTTTCTAAGGAAGCTGCTTGAACTAAGCTCAAATATTTTGGCATGCTCAGATGTAGATGTGTGGGAGAGGTGCACTGCATCTCTTCATCATAATGAATCTATACAAAAAACTTTACTAGCAAGATGTATGATGCTGTCAACTAGATCTGACCCTGAAGATTTCCATGTTTATTGAGCTGAATAGATCATTGTGCACACATAGTATTAGTTTAAGAAATTTTTCTGTTGGAACCAATTTCTGGAACAGACCAGCTCTGGTTCACCAGTTGTCCTCCTTGTTCCACTGTAAGCTTTGAATCTCAATGATATACTCAAGGACAAAGGTAAACAAGGGGAAAACAATGGTTCAAAGCTGAGAACATGAGTTCTCATTAGACCTCCACCATGCAGTTTTCTGAAGAAAAAGTGTGCTGGTCTCTTCTGGCACCTGCAGAGTTACTTATCCTCAACATGACTCCTAAACATGAGCCCTGCCCTCCACAAAAGAGGCAGCATTCTCACTGGTGTGAATGTTTAGTCCGAAGAAGCCAAAGCTGGGAAGTGAATTAAAATTGGAGCCTCTGGAAGAACATCATCTGAAATTAGGCTTTGCTTTTACGAAAGACTATTTTATTTCGGTATTTCCCATAAGAGAAAAATTGACTAATCTCAGAGAAACTGGGAATTAATTAGCAAAGTATCAAAATATTTGTTTATTAAAATTATGCAAAGAGAGATGTCCCCTCGTTTGGTTGGCTAAACATTAAAACATATTTGAAATAGAGAATTTCTTCCTGTTAATTTCTAGCAATTTTCCACATCTATCATAATTCTCCCAGATGTTTCACTTTTAATTCCTGTTAGAAGCCAAAAATACAGTTAATGGAGGTCAGAGGTCCTGGTGCAAGCCCAGGGTGAGACACATTACTTAAGAGAAGTTTGTCCTAGATTTATATTATAAGTAGAACTTAAGGATAACCATTCAGAAAGCTCACGACAGTATTTTATTAGAGAGCAATCAATGTCAAGGGTTAGAAGAGCAACATCCAATGCTGAAAGAGTACTGCTTCTTAACTATAGAGAAATAAATATAAATTAGGGCAAGTTATTACTCTGTCATTTTTGGATAAGTTAAAATCTAATTAACAGCTCAAACTGCAAGTCTTGGTAATAAATAATTCAGTCCTTGAGGTCTTTTCAGCCTGTCACAGAAGTCACTCTTCCATTAATAACTCAGAATCATACTTGCCTTAGTCTCATAAACTCTTAAACAGCAAAAGCAGAATGAAGAGCCTAAAAGAAGAGAATAAAATTTACTAGGGATGAAATTCTCTATGACAAGTGCAAGGCAATAACTTAGACAAAAAAACCCCAAACTAATATGACAGAGAAACAATTACATAAATAGCTGCTCATCAGCAAATTTGGCAGCTGGAGTAAATCCCAGTCTGAATACGACTGAACTATCTCACACAAGAAAGTTCTAGGCTATTTTGTAGTGTAGCTTTCAAGAGGCATGAAATAAACTTCTGGATTATTAACATTAGTAATGCCTCAGCTGCATCTAGTATTTAGTTGGTCTTGCAGTGTACATGAGTGTAGACCAACTAGAGAAAATGTAAAGAAAAGCAAGGGAAAAAAACCTAGAAAACTTCACATGCAAAGGGTGAAAGATGAATGAGAGAAGGAAGCATTTAAGGATACTTTGTAAATACATAAAATTTCAGAAAGACAAATAAGTATTTTCAGTTTCAGTTTAAATACATGGATTTTTTTCTTGCCATAAGGAGTAGAAGTACACTTTGGAGAGCCTGGAAAACTGGAGAATGCCTGCAGTTGTGGTGCTCCTAAAGAGTACTTAATGCAAACTGCAATAAGGGCTGATAAAGGTATAAATGCTTCTGGCTGCAGTTAAGGCATAGTTTGGAAGGCCCCATACAATCCAATTTCTAGATTCTATAAGGCTGTTTATTTATTTTTTATTTATTCTGTCTAGTATTGAACTCCTGTCTATAACCTTCCCTCGTCAGTTTGCAAAGGAAGTAAACACCAACAATTTGAGAGAGCACGTAGAGTTACTCAGGTATTCTCATCCCACTGAGTGCTTAGCAGACTTTAGGAAACTGGTTTGAATATTTTGGCCATGTGTACACAGGGAAGGTGAAACAAACGAAAAAAGGAAAATTGCCAGGAAAAAGAAAAATTAGTTACAGAATGATAGTGGGTATTAAATACATTACTAGCTGGGAATGTTCGAAAGAAATTGCAAAGAATAGTGTAATAAATTTAAGAAATGAGACTTCAGCCCAAAATAAACATTTGGTTGAAATGTATTTAACTTTGATAGGTTTTGCACATTCATATTCTTTGGATAAAGTGCAAAAGCAGAAATCTTTTTCAGGTCAAGGTCTTTCTTAAGTTTGTTAGATTGTGTTAAGACTGATCTTTCACAAGTGAGCAAGAATATCACTAAGCACATCAAAATGTGCATCATGTTGACCTTTGCTAAATTGGCTCTTCTATGCTTCCAGGAACATGACTTGCCTTATAGAGGAAAAAGAATGCTGGCAGTACCATGCTTATTTTGAGCCAGCATATACTGTTTCTTTCAAATGTACTGAAAAATGCATATGTTCTCTGTGGAAAATAGTCAGGCATCCAGCACTGCTGTTTGTATTCAGTGATAGAAAAGACAAGAAGCAAAGGAAAAGGTGACCTTCAGTCTGGTTGAAGTACTAAAGCTTTATTTTTCAGCCTTTTTATAGCATCATTTTGTAAAAGGAGATGTATTTTATCTTTGGAGTGGTTTCTTATCCAAAGAACATTTCTTAAATTAGTTTCCCCCAGAAGGCTCAAGGTGGCTGCAAATGTTCTGGAGAAGAAAAGCTTAAGGAGAGGCTTTTGTAGGGGAGTACAGTGGCTACTTCCATGCTTTAGGAAAGTAGGACAATTGGACACTTAGAAGGGTGCCAGGTATAAAGAAAAGAATTAAACAAAAACATTTCCAGTAGGAACAAAATTGTTTCCAGAAAGAACTTGATCAGGGAAGTGCTTCATCTTGGTCATAATTTCTAAACTAAAGTGAACTTTACATTTTCTGTGACATGGATGAAATAAGTCAAATTTCAGATTTCATTCAGACACTGTCTAACAAAAGACCTCAAACTTACTTCACCTGTTTGAGAGTATCTCCCAGGTGTTCTGACTCTGTCCAGCTGTTCAATTTCATAAAGTGTTCCTCTGAACTGAGAGAACTTAAAGCAACTTTCAAACATTGACAGGCTCATCAAATGCAGTATATATATTGCATGCAACATCAGAGTTTCTGAAAGATGGTGCAGTTTATCCTAAATGGAGTCTTGGTGTAATCAGAATTATCTTTCTGAGTAACAAATCGAGAATCTTTTACCAAAGATTTTGAAAGGCAAACGATTGTATATGTTATCACAAAACTCAGTGAAACCCATGTTACAGAATGCAGATGCTGCTAATCTCCCTAAAACAGATGCACTGTTGCAAACATAATAATTCTGTCAAAACACATGCATTCCTTGTATTCTTTAAAACTGGAAATCCTTGCTCTAGGAAAGTGTGTTCTTTGTGCCAGAGCACAAGACAAGCTGAAAAACAATGCTGACTCTTTCTGAAGCAGATTATATTCACAAATGCCAGGAGGGGAACATTTGTTAGCCTCAAGACTTTCTAGGGATAGAAATGCAAACCACAATGAACACCTGCACCTGGAGAAAGAAATTCTTCATTGCATCTCTTTATTGTAGTTATCTTCTTTGATATGTGAACAGTTAGTCTTACAGTCATAAAAACTCCTCAGCAACTTTCTTGCTTTAACAACCATTCACGAATTTTATGAGATATTTAAATCTAATTTCTACATAATAAATAATATGACACATACATTATTGAAAAGTAATCCTTTTATACAGGGATGTTGTATTTGACAGCTTACAGGTGCAAATCTTAGGAGATATTTAAATCTAATTTCTACATCATAAATAATATGACACATACACTATTGAAAAGTAATCTTTTTATACAGTGATGTTGTATTTGACAGCTTACAGGTGCTGAGAGCACAGACTTACTAGGACATACCAAAAGACACTTGCAGATGACCAGGTATTCATACACAGGCATGAAACAGGAACGTGGGGCTGTCTACAGTTGTGAAGGATGGCTCTGTTAATTGCCAGCTAACAGCATGCAGTAGAGATAAAAGCCTCATTTCCTCTCTCAAAATGGATTACACTCTGAGTGAGTTTGAAGAATAGAACATGTTGCATAATTTCAAAGTAATGTTTGGCATAGAGAGTGAATAGTTTATGGACTATATTGAATTAATCCATAAGAAAAAACCATCTGATTTCTTATAGCTTCTACGCAGTTCAAGCTCTGCTAAGCCATCTAAGGAAGAGGAAGGCTTTAGACATTGGTATGTAAATGTTTATATCCACATTTTGAACCTCATCTTAAGATTTCAACATGCAGACCAAGAGTATGGGAACAAATAACTTCAAAGAGATTGCAACATATCTAAGAACACCCTGGAAGTACTACAGCTGAATTGGTCTGAAAAATCTCTCTAAACTTAAAACTATTTGCAGGAGGGAAAACATAAAACGGATGATTTAATTTCATTTACAGGAAAAATGAATGTAGCAGGAATATATAGACAGTCTTTGGTGTTCATTAACCATTTCTGTTACAGGATTTCAATGTTTCTTCCAAAAGTAGAATCTCTGATTCTCCAGAGATACAGCTCAAAAAGACAAGGCATTAGTCAGAAAAGAAAATTATTTTGTTAATTGATATAAAAGTTTATGTATATTCCTTAAATTGGGAAATAATGTTACATTTTGTAATAATGCAAAAGCTTTTTGTCAAACCACAAAGATGTTTTGAACTGAATATATTTTATCAGTACTTAATCTGTTCTGGTACATGTTTTTCCATTTCTACAATTTTCAGGAGCCAAAATTTATCATTTCCTCATATTCATGCTGAGTAAATGACAATTGGAAATTAGCCTAAGAGAAGGATTCACACTGACGTCAGTGGGAACAGGACTTATCACTGAGTGCTATGGTGCAAACCATACTAGTATAACTGGCAGATGATCATATTTCCTTTATGATTTACCAAATTTTTAGGATGAAAGGACTGTAAGGTAGTTCAGACAGGAAAGGACCTTGGGAGTCTCTAGTCCAGTCTCTATTGTGTTACACTCAGATGCTGCACACAGAGATGAATCCTCACTGCTGAAATTTTCTCCTGGATGGTTATACAGCTGTCAGTACTACCAAGTTAAGGATATTACAGTTTTCTTGACCCTTCTATCTCCTTTAACTCCTCTCAATGAGCTGTGGGCTTTCATTACGAAGCAAAGATCAATTTATTTAGTTTTTCTCATGCTTCACTTGTTTTGGATTAATTTTTATAATTTAATAATTTAATACTCCATCAGCTCTTACTCCTTGCCTGTGAAAAAAATGTATATACCAACTCACAGGAAAATGCAGTTTATGGAGTGAGTATGTACAATATATAAATATAATAAAATGGCTTGAGCATTTTTATGTTTGTAGCATTTTGGTTGCATTGAGGTGGTAATTGTTAAAACCTAATTTTGTAGGAAATGGTAAACTATGCTCTCTCACATCCGGTTGCATCGAGGTGGTAATTGTTAAAACCGAATTTTGTAAGAAATGGTAAACTATGCTCTCTCACATCCAACTAATTACACAAGCAACTTTAAAATAAAGTACACTGATCACTGTAGAAAACTGTATTTGCATCTCAGTTGCAAGGTGCTCAGCTCAGAGCAGAATGTTCCATAAATTTTGAGGGTGCTCAGACACAGCCTTTAAGACATCTGCTTTGGATTCATAAACCTAACTCAAAGTCAATAGCCCCAAAGGAGCTGAAGCCAAACTCTCATTCCTGAGAATACATGCTATAGGAAAAAAATAAAAAAAAAAGAAAGAAGAATGGGGGCTAGAACATGGCACTGTGGTAAGGATATAAAAATCTGTCAATTTTGCTTGTCCATGACAGTGGAAAGTTAAGACTTGAAAGATTTTGAGAACAGCCTTAGTTTTGTACCTCACTTCCCTGTCTGTGCAACTGGGACATTAATTGTCTGTAAATCTGGGGAAGATGGGGGTTATTGAAGGCTGAAGCCTCAAAAGGAAATAGGTATGTCAGCACTGCTGTGCCTGGAGCTCTGGAAAACAGTTCAAATCTAGAAACATATCTAGGCCCAGGGAAATTTAGTCTATGCTTTTTCTGGGCTGTGGCTCCTTCTATGTGTGCCCTGTTTACATGCTTGCATCATGCTGAGCAGACTGGAAGGGAATCACAATGCATTTTGGCATATTCTGAATTTGAATAACCAAGAGATGGATGCATTTTGGCATCTTCTGAATTTGAATAACCAAGAGATGGAGTCTGCACTACCATCTGAACTTAAGCACCTCTGAATAGGATTCACGTGTCTAAATGTGCAAGCATCCTATGGAATCTGTTCCCTCTGAAAGCTTAGCAACACCATTAACTGCCCAGGTGAGAAGTATTTGTTTAGCAACATGTTTTGTACAGAGGCTTGGAAAGATGAGGTAAAATTTAAATCAAGAGAAGTCAACATACAAACTGCCAGGCAGAGCAGCATTGCTGGATTTCAGTAATCATTCACTTTCATATTACTGATGTTGGTAGTGACTAGGAACACATTCTCCATTCTGAAGAGAACACAATGGTCTTTTTCTTGATCTGCCTTCTTTCTCAGTTTTATTTTGGGTTTGAGTTTTTTTTAGTACACGTGTAACTCTGTTCCCTGCTTTGCTTAATATTAAACAAATGAAAACACAGAGGAATTAATTGACCCACATACTGGAGACTGAGTTTCCCCATTCACACACCATGTCATGCAAGACAGAGTTTTCTGCCCACTGGCTCCCTTTGTCTCATGATCAACACACAGGAGCTTTTATTATCACCTGTGGTTGACTGGAAGCAACTGACCCATTCTGGTGGAAATTACCTGCACCAGAAAAATCATGTTTATAGGTTTCAAGCCCAGATTAGAATCACGGGTGCTAAAGTTAAAAAGTACAAAGCTACCAAAAACATATGGTGAACATATTTTAAAACTAATGTAAAAATGTTTAAGAAACTGTGAAGAATGTTAAAGCTCCAGGAACCAATTCCAAAAAATGCAAACTGCCTGTTCCTCTCAGCAAGGGTCCTTGATCATAGTTCAGATGTTGATACTGTGAACTTCATCATTCCTCAACAAGCAAAAGACAAGTCCAAAAACTACACCATTGAGTGAGTCAAGTCTTGTATCTTTGGCCCAGCTAAGTCAATGTCATTTATTCCAGTTCCTCATGTTGTTGCAGAGGTAGGTAGGACCTAGGAAGTTTTCATTTTCACATCAAGGGCTGCACATGGACTCACACAAGCACGTCATGGGCAGTAAGTCTATTTGTAGAAAACACCTTGTTTCAATGTTGGATAGTTGTCCAAAGTATTGGGTTTTTTTTCCTCATTATGTCTTTATGTACGAAACTTAAAGTATCATGATCTTCCCCTTGAAAGTGTGCAATCAGTATTAGGATATACCTATGTCAAATTCTCTTACAGTGAGAAAGATGCATATTATGAAATCTTGGCAAATATTTTTTCAGATTTTAATGCTGTGTTTGAAAAGATCAGAGATGTTTACTGGGTCCATCCAGAAAATTTGTTTAAGTTATATTAAATGAAGCATAACATATTCTCAACCAATGAAACTTCATTGAAAAATTTTTAACTGTAACACAGATTTAATGTTCATAAATAAGAATAAGAAAATAAGATACATAATATTAACATAATAGCAACAAGAACAAAAAAAGAATATTTCCAGTTCTAAAAATATTTTTGAATGGTTATATCATGTTTTCCTTAACTTTTCCTTACTTTTGTGATTTTTAACAAGCATTCATTATTTGGATAGTGAATATTTGTTGGTTTATGTCTCCAAACTGAGGATTTTATTGCTGAGTTTGAGGTTTTCCTCAAGAGCATGGATCTCCTAAAACTAGCAATTTTTAATAACAAGCATCATGCATTTTTCCAAATTTGAGGCTTAATTTCTGTAAAACAAAATAAGCAATTTAGGATGAAAACAAAATAACTGTGAAAACTAGGGAAATGTAAAAACTTTATGCAATTACTTCTGTTAATTTAGAGTAGACAAAGAAAATTATTTCTTTCACAGACCCTGACAAATGTAACAATGATAATATCAACTCAATTGTAATCCACCTGTGAAAACACAGGTATATGCAAGACATATAAACATGAGGGCAGTATTATGAACTTTTTCCATCAGCACCTTCTAACACAGTCTAAAGATGTGAAGTTCATTGTGAGTCTCAAGACTCTTCATCTCGGACATGAAGTTCATTGCCTAAATTCAGTCTTCCTCTGTAGATATCTGTAGTCAAAGGAGAGACATCTCCAACAAAAAGATATACCACTCTTTGACAGTATCTGGCTACTAGAGCTTTTCTAGATATTTTTACCCATATCATGTTGAACCAGAAAAAGTACGGACTTGAGAATATTTATCCTACATTATGGAACAATGCTTTTTCAGAAGTCAGGCTTGACTAGATAGATATTTGAAAACCAATAAATTTTGCCTTCTTCAAGATAATTGTTGACGTATTTGCTATATTGTTTATCTGCTGTCTGTGAGTTCTGTCAGTTCCCTCTTGGAGAAGCAAACTAGACTTGGGCAAAATAAGTTGCATTGGCAGCAGTGATTTTGAGGACAGACTGTCCCTTGGATTGCTGTTACTGAAACACTTGTCTGCTTTCCAATTGTCATAGCAGTGACAGTTTGGAAAAGTCTCCAGAGAGTTTTTGAACCCAAGATCACAATTTGCATTACTGGCTGAATTATATGCCACCATAAAACTCAGAGAAAGCCATCCAAAGACATAAGTAGTTTAGAACATCTCTAAATTTCCTTGGCATTAAGGTTCTGGCTGTGAGCATTGTTAGAAGAGCAAAGCTGGCTAAAAAGTACCTATTTCCACTACTTTCTTTGGTCTTGAATTCCATCTAAATATCCAGTTAGGAAGCCCTTCTTGTGACTGCAATTTATTTTTCTTTGTGACTAATTGTGGATGTGAACATACCATCTCTGAATTTTCTTAACAATTGTGAGTTCAGGAAATTCCAGAGCTGCAAGGCAAGGTCTGCAATATGAAGATGCCTTTTGGCTTACCTTTCTGCTCCCTATTAATTTATTTTACTTCATGAACAATTGCAATTGCCAACAAAAAACTTCACAATCTGTCTTTGGATTTATATGAAATTCTGACAAAATTTCTCTTGGAAAGATGCCTGTCATTTGACGTCAGATCTCTTATTACATTTGCTTTTCATCTAGAAGTTGGGTTAAGCAAGCTGCCATCCACTGACGCCTCTACTTCCCCGGATCACATTTCTTGGATGTTTGATTCCAATGATACAAGCTTGAGGGTTTGTTTCTCAAAGGAATGGCATTCTCAACAGGACGTGGGAAATATAGTGCAAGGGTACAAACGTGGTCTTTCCAAAACAGCTCTTTTAATGGAGTGGTGAATGTTTCAGGGAGCTTCTAAGAAACTATCTTGAGTGCTGGTATGGTTCTGTTGGCACAGTTTAGCTTCCAAAATCCTTCCAATATGGGCTTCTGACAGGAACTATACATCTGTATTCTTTTCAGAAGGGATGTTCATAGTCTCAATGGTAATTACGGTAGATATTTAGCCAAGGACCCATAAAATGATGTGGAGGTACTTACTGTTTCCTGATGATTCTGTGGGGAGCTAGATGTCTACATCTTGCCCTTAGAACTGTAACTATACTTGAGAACATTTCACTCCCTACTTTGATTTTTATATTACACGTCTCAGGTGATTCAGCTTCCCTATGCTGAAAAGTTTGAAGAGAACACAGACATTGTAAATATAGCAGCTAGATTATTTTGCATTATATATGTAAAAGGCCAAAATCAAAGTAGCTCATGTGGCAAATGACAGAATATACCTTGACATCCTTTCTGAAGGCACAGGGAAATTCTTACCTGAAATCAGCTATACGTACAAAATAAATGAAGCCTGTCTGACCCAATCCTACCCTCATGTTTGTATCATTTAATGTATATTGCCAGATTTTCAGGAAAGATTCCCATAATCACTTCAGCATCACATTGCATTTCATCACTGTGCTGCGTTGCCTGGTAGAGACTTGTTCCCCTATCATCTTTGAAAGTCAGTTTTCATGCCTAAACTTCATCTCCCTTATTATAACAGGAAGGTCATGTAGCCCCAGACACATTATATGAAAAGAGTGAGAAGCTACAAATCTGAATTATGGATCCTTAGTGGCCAAATCACCACAAGAGAGAAAGAAATTGACAAAGTTCAGTGTTTATCATTTCCAGCCTCATTCTCTGAAATGGTGTCAAACACACCCAGTTCAATCCTGATATGTTCAGTCTGAAAAGTGTCTGTTGAAGGAAATGTCACTTATTCTCCAACCCACTTACTTGCCGACCCACTGAGCCTGCAGATAAAAATGTCCAGACTAGTGAGACAACCTACACTCTACAAAGTACAGCCTTTTCTGCACTATGTAGCAATACTGTCATCAGCACCACACAAAATAGGAAATTTACCTTTCCTGTCTAACATGAGGTTAATAAACGTAATTTAACATCCACATACATATATATATAAATGCATAAGTTTAGTTTTACTTTGAAATATTGTCTTACCTCAAAAAGGGGCAAATACATAACATTATCATATATGAGAGATGGAAATTAATATTTTGCTATCCTCAGAGCTGGTATGACATTGGTTGGAAAATAATTTTCAGTTTTAGAGAATGAGACTTCAGAAGAGGTGCAGATATGTGAAAAGAGTGCAGAGAAGATAAAAAACCCACAGATCAGTTCACATGTTGGAAATTCATGGATAAGCATACACGTGTTTGGGGCAGCCATTGAAAACACTCTCCCCTGAATGATATTCAAGTTTTCTAAGACCTTCTAGAAAAAAATTGTGGCATACTTTTTATTAGTTCCCCAAAAACCTTTTCCATGGCAACAGTTTATGCAGTGGAAAATCCTTTGTGTGAATTTGCTCATGGGCAAAAATGCCCCCTTGTTTGCTTCCAGGAGCCCATCATTCTTCAGACATCTCTTTAATATTATAGAGCTGAGCATCTGTTATCAGGTATCTATTGCCTTTAAAAAGTGAAATAACTCTTGAAAGACACAAATGCTTTAAAAAGGCAAGTTCTTAACTACATATCATGTTTCACATTGGTGCTTCCTTTTATTTAATGTTACTAATGGGTATTTGTTATCACTTTTTCTCACAAATATTCTTTTTGAAAGATGTCAGTATTTTAGTCTTAGCAATCTAAACAAATAGCAATGAGGACAAATGGGGTCAGATTTCTTTATTTGGAAAATTAGAGCAAAGAAACCATGCAGAGTTAACAATCTATTGATTCTTGGTTTATTGGTAGTGGAGTACAACGCAAGTGAGTCTTTATGATATTTTGTCACTATTTCATGCATAGGAAGACTCAGCACAGGCTGCAGCAGAATTGTCGGCTCTAATTTGTGGTGCTGTTAACATGAAGAATATGCAAGTAGACTTTCAGCCAGTTACCAAGGGCCTTTGCAGGTTTGTTTTTTTTGCTACAGGTCTGGTTTGCTGCATGTCTATGAAAGCATATGTTCTTTAAGTCTTTTGTGACTCTTTCATTGACAAGATAATTCAAGAGTTTAAGTCTTAGCCTATTATTTCTGGAACTACATAGTTTGTGTTTCTGCAGTATCATGACTTAATGTTGGCTAAAACCATTGCAGGGGTTTATTTGTTTCCTTTGTGTTGGTGTGTCAATACAACTAGGTGAAATTCAGCTGTTATTTAAGAGTCTGTGGCTGTTGAAGAAATAAAGCACCAACCATTAACATGGAACCTTTTGTAAGGCTGCGTGTTAAGCAGAGGCAGCAGTCTGTTAAACCCACATAAAATCTTTAGGAGGGATGAAGGAATAAAACTTAAGACATGCATTTGTGCCACTGATAGAAATGTAAAGTGTCCTTCCAAGTTGGTGTAATTATAGGCACTTTGGATTTTGAAGTTTATTTTGATTATCATTTAATAATCAATGGTGACTGGCTTTAAATCCAGGAATAGGTTATTTAGTGTGGTAAAAATACACTAGAGCAATTTAAGAGTGTAGAACTCCTTTCAAATCTCTTTATGAAAAGTTTTGAAGGCAATACAGAAACCAGTACCTTCTTTGCAGCTGCCTGTTTCTCATAGTCTTACAAATCCTCACAGACTCATAATTTTTACTTTCTGGATGTGTCTCTGTATAATGGTGCATTGGCATGTGGTCAGCCTAATTTCTCAAAATCCATATTTTCAAAGTCCAAATCTGGCACAGGAAAATGTGTTCTAGGGCTCATTTGATTGTACTTCCCAAGACACTCTCAAGTGACAGCTTCAGTGCAAAAACTGAAACTATTAACTTGTGCTTGAGTGGAGAAAGGACAGTCCTTTAATTTAAAGATGAGGAAAGTACAGATTCATCTTTCTACTTAAAATCCTTATCTGAAAAGCTTTTATGAAGGGCAACCCCTACTCTGGCATGCTTGCTGGGAGCTCTGAGGGTGTGTGAAGAATACTCACATAAGGAGATGAGGCAGGTCTGGAGATCCCATTAGCCCAGTCAGTAAGCTGGCTCCAAGTGACCTGGGGTCCAGCATACATAATGACCATGAATAGGAGTTTAACCACAAGCAGCACTTCCACTCTGCTGCTGCTTTATGTGGAAAATATTACAGTTGATTTTCTGAAGGAAATAAAAAAAAATCCCAAAAGAGAAGGCAGTCCAAATGCTTTTAAATTGTCAGCAATAGGAGATGATTAAATGATGAAATTTTAAGTTATCTAATGGTGGTTGTCTCCATTTACATGTTCAGGTAATCACCATGAATAAATACATACAGAAAAAACTTTGCAGTGTAAGTGTAGAGACAGCATTAAACTGGCCACACTTTCTGTGTAACTTAATGAGTTATGGGGTTCTCTGAAATGCTTTTGCTGGTCAAATAATATATGTAAGCAAGCCCCACAAATCTTAGGTTTTGTTCCTTTTCTGAGAGGAAAAGAATTAAGGTAATGGAGAATTTTATTTGTTTGATCCTTCAGACATATGGGTTGTAAGGCACAGAGAAAGGCAGAGCTGGCATTAATGTCAGTCAGGAGAATAAGGGCCCATTGCAATATACTTCTCCAGGAATAATGTCAACATGAGATGTAAAGGAACAGCAAGCCAGAGTGTCTCTTCCCATGAGGCATCACCTATTTCTCTCAGAAAAACCACCATAGAGAGAGATGTGGTTAAAGTAACTCCCTGCTAATTGGGCAGTTCACAGAAATGTTGGAGTTAGGAGTCTGAGGCTGCTGCAGATTACTCAGCACACCTGGATAAAGAAGAAAATATGAAGCCATGGAGCTGTTGACACTGAACTGCTTCCACACCAGTACAATGATGGACCCAAAGCAGGCAACAGGCACTCCTGAACCTCAGTGCCAAGTGGCATAGATGGGACCTCAACCACCAGCTGTTTTGACATAACATTTTTCCAGAATTGTGGGGTTTCTGGAGTAGATATGGTATTGCTCTGCATCTTCTCAGGAGCATAACAGGTGCCTGACAGGGACAAGCCAGTGACCTTAAGGCACATCTGCTGCTGTAGGTTTCCCACTCAGCATACCATACTTTGTGCCATTTTCTCTTTCCCATCTTTTTTTCATCTCCAACACCTTCCAACATCTTCCAGCTGACAAAGTGCTCTGGAGGTGATCCAGAACATTGTCTTGCAATGTAAACTACAAAGCCAAAAGCAAATCAGTTAATGTATTGAAATTGGCCGAAATTATCTGCTCACATGTTCTGCTGATCAACCATATCTTTATCTTATGGGTTTCATTCTAGTTAATGCATTGAAATTGGTTAAAATTATCTGCTCACATATTCTGCTGATCAGCCATATCTTTATCTTATGGGTTTCATTCATTTCTTCATTTTAGACATTTATCTTCTCAGGGCATGAACTCTTATCTCCATTTTTCTAGTACCTGTCTGGATTCTGTTCCTGGCTTGGCTCTGGCAATTTACATACTGAACATGAAAAACAAATGAAAAGACAGTGGAGAAATGCTGTGGGCAAAATGAGGTAAAGCCCCACTCAAAGACAAAAAATATACAACATTATTCCAACTGGATATGGGAATGTCATCTGTTTTCTCAGAGGTGTGCAAACACATGTCTGTAATTCAAAGATGTATGACTAACATGTGTGTGTTTCTCTTTAGAGCTGGCTGAGATCTAAAAATCTTGATGCTTGAACTTGATTTATGTATTGCACATCTTTATCTCTTCATTATGGCAATTCTTCATGTCAGACAGCAATGATTTAAACATTAATCATGTTTAGTATCATCTGCACTATATATTATACTGCCTCATAATTTCCAAAAACTACTCTTTTAATAAATATTGTAAAGTATGGGTTGAGACGCTGATATAAGTAGTCAAATGTGCTCACTTCCCCCAAACAAACTCCCATGAGCAGAGAACACCAAGAACATGTGTTTTCTTCAGGGAATGCAACACAACTGTAATATTCATTTGCTTTTGTGATTTTTCTCATGAAAGTCTTTTGTCTTTCCATGAGTCAATGTGATATGAATGTTTTACGAAGTTTCTTTAAAAAATAGGAGAAAGCAGTTTTCTGACACCTGCCTTGTCTTTGGGACACTCACTACCCATTGCTTTGGAAAATCTGAAGACAGTTCTGCCTCAGATGAGCATTCCTAGGCAATGCAGCCACTACTACATGCCCTGTGACTAGACTAAAAAGCTTAGTCAAGACTAGATGGTACTTTAGCACAGACACTGACCTGGCTGGGAAGCTTAACTTCATTTCTGCAAAAGATTTTATGCTTTGAAAATGATTTTTGGGGGGATAAAAAGCCAAACTCTCCATTTCCACTACAGGAACATATCCGTTTCTGAAATGCATTGTGCTTTCCAAGAACCTTCACTCTATCACAGCCTACTGAGAAGCACTGGAGCCTGTGAGCTGGGGAAGTGCCCTGAACCAGGCTGTTTGTGCCTGTCTGGGACTGTCAGGACCAGGGAGCAGCAAGGAACCCCACTATCAGACTCTGTGACATGAGATGCCAAGATGCCAGGTGGTAATAAATCCCCATTCTCTTGTTGGAAAACTGTCTGTTACAAAATTTCCTCAAGCATATCTTCCTACAAGAAAAATCAACCAGGGGATTTTTTTTTATGCTGCGGCAAGAAAGGGATACAGGGATGTTTTTTTCTGCTCAAAGTCCAAGGAAAACATAGCCGCAGGTCTGTGTTACTGGGTCACAATCCTACTATTACATACAGAAATCTTTTTATTACCATTAGTGAAAAGGTAATACAATTGATATGCGAGTTTTTTAGCAATGAAGTGTTGGGTTATGTTCAGAATGATTGCTGGAGCCACCATTTTCCTTACTTGCATAGTTTGTGACTATTCTGATCCAGAATCTTCCAAAGACTCTTGAATTGAAAGAATCTTCCTTTTCAAACTCAGTCATTAGTCTGCTTTCAAAACACTGCCTTCTCCCTGGGGTTATTCTATCCCAGATGCAGGACTTGGTACTTTCTTTTTAACCACATGAGGTTCTTGTCAGCCCATTTCTCCAGCCTGTCCAGTTCTGTCTGTCTTCAGCTCTATTGTGCTGGCTGCTCCCCATCATGTAATAGTATTGCCTACAGGCTTGCAGAGGGTGTATTCCATCCTTGCAGGTATTGAACAGCATCAGCTTCTGCAGAACACCATTTGGAACTGGCTTTTGGTTAGACTTCATATTGCAAAACCCTCTGTGTCTCTCCAGTACTCACACACCAGACTGCAGGAAATAAAGTGTTTGGGGTTATCTCTCCACTATTGCTATTTAACAGAAACTGATTAAAAAGTATTTTCCCCCAGTTCCTCACTGACTTCTGTTGCTGAAATCAGCAACCCTCCAGCTGAACCAACTCTGTTGACATATGCTTTTGAACACACCTCTTATCTGACCTTCAGCTTTCCTATTTTACCAGCTAAATCAGAACCAAAATCCAGGCACCACTGAAAGTGCAGTTATCTGCTACCACAAGATAGCAAGGGGCACATACACACATAGGAGGAGGGAAGAGAAGCAAAATACTCTAGCTGCTAGTAAACTCACAATGTCTCTTAGAGGCTTGTATTTGTCCTGCCAATTTAAGCATGAATGACAAATAGCAACAGAAAGCATTATGTTATACTGTATTCTCAAATGCTAAATACATATATGGATTTCATTAAGTTTTCATTAGTTCAGTGGAAAGTCCATCTGTGAACTCCAGTGAACACAATGCAGTTAGATGGAATCCAAACAGAACATCTGGTAAACTCTAGACAAAGTTCAAACAGAAACTAGTCTGTGATTGACTCTGGAAAAAGAAAATTTTAGCGCGAAGAAAAAATACTCTTCCAATTCATGACTCAATAAAAACCACACTGTTCATTTACATGCCCTCAGCATAATAGAAATTGTACAACACAAAGAGAATTTATTTACATTCATTGGGAATAAGGGAAATAGATTGCTACATTTCACTAAGAAACCCTGCATTCATTCATATGAGAATTCAACTGCTTTCCAGTTTTAGAGTATTACTGACACTAATTTTACTGTATTAGAGACATACTTGCACCAAAATACCTGTAAGTTTTTGAGAAGCCCTTCAAGGCACTGTGGTGGAGAATAAATTGAACCAAGAAACTATTGTCATTGATGACAGCAGCTGCTGAGCACTGAAGTGACAAATGTAGCCCATAAATAAGCTTTTGTTATTCATTTCTATGTTCCATGAAGCAACCAAAGATCATGTAGCTGTCCTAAGGCACTTACCCCTACCAAACACCATTGCTCCCAGCATGTGATAATTTTACTTAGCAACCTGCTGACAGCCTGAAACAGGATCTGATGATGTTTATTAAGAAAGCACTGTCTTTATCAATTCTAGCAGTCTAACAGAATTTTCAGTAACACAACACATTTAATAGTTTAAGATAGATGACAATGCCAATGCATTTGGATTGTGGATTTCCTTTGTTTACCTATATGGGGATAAACTGAATGCTGGGAAGGCATTTCTTGCTGAAAAACAAAGGGCTTCAAAAATATCAGGTTCATACAAGCTGTGGAAAACTGAAATCCATCTTTAACTTCTTTTCCACTGCTTACTCTGTGCCTTAAAGTTTTGAGGCTCAGATAATATGGGAGAAGTCCAAAATGTGATATTGGCGTATAAAGTCAGTTTCAGAACAATGTAACCACAACAATGTGACCTGTGATGACATCCATAAATCTTCATACCAGGGAAAGAATGAGATGTTAAATCAGGTATATTTATATTGTAATTTGTTCATGAAATCTCAAGTTGGTAACTGAAGGCAATGATTAATAGGTACTTATTTTTCTTTAAATTATAAGAGCAGATATTACCATAAAGCCTGAATGTGTGATTTTGCTTCTATTTTTAGGCATATTGAAGGCCTAGAAAATGTCAAGAAAATGTAATTTTCTGGAAAAATCTCTGCTATGGACATGCAAAAGTTGAATGAGATTTCCAGAGCACTGGCTCATCTTGTCAGCTGGTGTAAATTAGTGCGATTTTAGCATACCCAAAGAATGTAAGTCAACATCATCTGATAGCTCTGTGAAATAAAAAAACCTCCAAACTTCTAAGAACATTTTTAACTATTTCTTTCTACGTTAAAACTTTGACATAAATGATGTGTACAAGAGGTTTTCTGAAATTTTCCTTTCTGTGTCTCATCATTAAGAAATCTTAATTGAAGTGCCTGAAAAGAATTCTGATTTTCTTTATTCCTAGAACAGAGGCTGAATTAATGCCATGACCTATTTAAAAGTTTATTATATTTTCATTATTTAGTGAAAATACAAACATTTGTTAGTAAGTGTGTAATTTAATTCAGTAACAACTCTTTAGCAACTGAAAAAACTTACATAGAAGTTGAATGTTCCGACTGAACTGTTCTTAAATCATTGAACAAGAAAACATCTGTTTCTTGCAAACTTAAGGAAGAAAGGGTTAACATATGTGCCATTCTAGTTCTCAATTATAGCTGAATCAGTGGGTTTTGTCCTTATCCTGTTACATTTTTGATTTCAAGCTTTTTTGTGAGAGGTCCCCAGTGCTGTTTTCTTTTGCTATTTTTCATTTGGTTTGTTTTGTTATCTAAACTCTGCTTCTTGTCTAAGAAGACAATATTTCTTCTGCCATTTTCTTCACTGGCAGTTGTATTTTAATCATGATTCATTATTTTTTGTCTTACCTTAAAACAGTTATAATCTTCTTATGTCTTTTCTGGATTCTTCTGAATTATTACCTCTATCCCTCTTCACTTACCCTGCAAATGAAGCATATCAGTGACGCTTCCTTACTTTCAGGGGTAAGCTCTGTGTCCTTAACACTCTGCCACAGTGTCTTCACAGTGCAGCATCCCTCCAATGCAGAGAGGAAAGTCCTTTCAATCCACTGCCATACTTAATGACTTGTTTATATCATGTCTGGAGGATTAGAGCCCACATTAAAGCTAATTCTGTAATATTATGAAGTTTCAGTGAATAGGAAGTAGTATTATATAACTCCACTCATAGTGGAGAATTCTGAGACACATTTATCATTCTGAGTGCCTGATTATACAGTGAGACTAATTCATCCATATGTTAAGAGATGCATCGCTTTCTTTTGCTCATCTTCACTTACTCCCCAAAATCTTGTGACTGTGCAGCTGTTTAAAATAGTGCAAATAAATATTTTTGTGCAGCAGCTTTGTCCTTTAGGGCAGTGATCAGAAAGCATAGGGTTACCAGTGTCACAAATCACATTATAAAGATGAGCAAGGAGTATTCCCTGCCTCACATGTATTCTTTCAGAGTCAGTAACAAAAGGGGCTGAGAGAAAGAAATATCTTCTAGTGGTCATTATTAACCAGGAAAGGTCTATAATATGACGTAAGACCACATGAAAGACAAAAGAAGTGATGGTGTGAAACATGCCAGGTGAAAGAAATGCTAACAAAACTCAGGGAACTTTCAGTTCTAGAGAGTGGTTTCTTTTTCATTGTCTGACTTTCCACTATGATGATGGCTTTCCTTCCTGTACCCTGAAGTAATGTCTGAAGCCAACTTAAACATAAAGAAGGAAATACTGACTTTGTAGGTATAAGGTGTTCCTACTGGTGATTGGTTTTGCAACACAGACTGTCAGTCTCTGATTGCAAGTCACTGGTGATATGAAAAAGGTCTATGCAATCATGACTGGCTTTGAGAGGGCAAACTGGCTGATTGCTAACTCTTCCAACACAAGAGCTAAGGGTGTACAAATGAAATCATCAGTGGTCAGTATCAAAACAAATAAGATGAGGTGGCTGAGGAACATGAACAGAGACCTTCATGAGAAAGTTCATTCAAAAGGTTTGCATGGTTTTAAGGGGAAATTGAACAGGTACTTGGAATACAGATCATCTGTGATTACTAGATAGTGATATTTTAAACCTCTGGTGGAGACAGGGTACTAAGCAGAACAGACCTTTAATCTGAATTCATGTAGCTTTTCTCACATTTCTATTCATCTGCTAGTCATTCATTTATGTCTTGTTTTTCAGATTCTTCCTGTTCTGTATTCCCACGACTCCTTCCAAAATGAGTTTGAAGGCTTCATCAATGAGGAATACATGATCATGATATTCCCATGACTCCTTCCAAAATGAGTTTGAAGTCTTCATCAATGAGGAATACATGATCATGGTAATTTTCCATGTTTTCCTTGTTCTGGGGAAGATGTAGCTATGAGATCAATTGTTCAAAATAGAAAGAAACAATGTATTGTGGTTTATGCCCCATCTGTGTCATCTGAACTTTATTTTCTGTTTAAATCCTTCTTTTTTTTTCTGAAGGCTCATATGTCAGTGCAAACCTCCAAAACCAGAGCATTGTTCTATCTGTTACTGCTTTTCATATTTTTGTCACTGACATTACAAATCATAAAGTTATCTAAGCAATCTCTTTGTCTTTCTATTTGTCTGTTCTCACAGACTTTATTTCTTTTGATTGTGCAAGTTGCCCTGTATATGGCACAAAGATCTTTTAGACTTCTTTCTACAATAAAGACCTATAAGAAATCTGATGAGGCAAAAGTATTCTAAAACAAGTATGAAAGGGAGGATATTGCTATACAGAAGAAAACAGAACACAGAAAAATGTCAGAGAACTACAGGAGAATCAGTCTGATCTCAGTGACTGGAAAGACAGTGGAGCAGCTCCTCATGGAAACTATGCTAAGACACATGGAAAACAAGGGGATGACTGGTGGCAACTCACATGGCTTCACTAAGGGTAAATTTTGCATGACAAATTTGGTGGCCTTACATGACAAGGTTACAGCTTTGGTGGATAGGGGAAGAGCAACTGATGTCCTCTTCCTGGACAAAGCTTCCTGGCAAAGCATTTAGCACTGTCCCACATGTCATCCTTGTCTCTAAACTGGAGAGATGTGGATTTTCTGACTAGAGCATTTGGTGTATAAAGAATCGACCAGGTGGTTGTACTCTGAGATTTGTGTTCAACAGCTCAGTGTCCAAACAGAAAGCAGTGATGAGTGGGTTGGTACTGGGGCCACACTCTTCAAGATCTTTGTTCGCAACACGAACAGTGGGATTGAGTGCACCCTCAGCAGGTTTGTCCACAAAATCACAGAATGGTGGGGGTTGGAGGGGCTGTCTGTAATTCATCTAGTCCAAACTCCCTGCTAAAGCAGGTTCACCAAGAGCATGTTGTACAGGATTGCATCCAGGAAGGTTTTGACTATCTCCAGTAAAGGAGACTCCACAA
The DNA here is from genome assembly GCF_000695815.1 of Acanthisitta chloris. Lineage (NCBI taxonomy): Eukaryota > Metazoa > Chordata > Aves > Passeriformes > Acanthisittidae > Acanthisitta > Acanthisitta chloris. The sequence continues at coordinate 90,056 of NW_008649801.1, forward strand.
CCTCTGTGTGAAGACTGTTCCAGCACCTCCCCTATGAAGACAGGCTGAGAGAGTTGGACATGTTCAGCCTGGAGAGGAGAGGGCTCCAGAGAGCCTTCTAGTACCTGAATGGTGCCTACAAGCAAGCCAGAGAGGAACTTTTACAAGGGCATGTAGCAATCAGATGCAGGGAAATTCCGCGCGGGGAAGCAAGCAGCCGACTCAGTGTGAGGGATAAAGCAAGCTCCCACTTTATTGTTAGCTCAGTTCTTCTTTTATATGATACATGATAAATGCACCTATTCATCCCTTGGCATTACCTAACAGCATTACCTAAGCTCTAAAAGTTACATTTATATACTTTTTCTGCTTGAGGTTGCAGCTGTGAAGAAGTCTTCCTTATTCTCTAGAGAATTCTTTGTTTTCCCGGATAGCTTGTTCTTGGGCTTGCAGCATTATGCTGGGCTTGTAACATTATGCTGAGAAGATAAATTCTAATGCTGAGAAGCTAAATTCTTGAGGCCTACTTCTGCTCAGAGTTCCCATAGTGCCTTGCTCGACTCTTGCTCGCACAATGCTCTCTGGGAGCTGTGCCCCTGTTCCCTTAGCCATTCTTCAACAATCAGACAAGAGTTAATGGCTTTAAATTGAAAGAGGGTAGATTAGATATTAGATATTAGGAAGAAATTCTTACCTGTGAAGGTCGTGACACAATGGAACAGGTTGTCCAGGAAAGTTGTGGATGTCCCATCCATGGAAGTGTTCAAGGTCAGATGGGATAGGGCTTTGAGCAACCTGGTCTGGCAAAAGTTGCCCATGGCCAGAGGGTTAGAACTAGATGGCCTTTAAGGTCTCTTATAAAGCAGGCTGTGATTTGATGATTCTGTGACACTATTTGAAAGACTTTAGCCCAGAATGATTGCTCTGCAATTAAAACTAGAATCAGCTTAGCTGATTTAGCTTTAGCCTGAAATAAAGCTGTTGGTTTGTGTTTTTTTGTGGAAGAATGTTTTCACATGGGAACTTTTCTGAAACAGTTAAATTCTATTGGAATACCTTCTTGGTATGAGCTTTGTTGCTCATTTCCTTCCTACTAGATCAGGTTTCAGCATGTTTCTTCTGCATGGGGACTGCTGTCAAGGCCTGATTCTGATTTCATTTATGCATCAACATTTTATACCAAAATAGCCAAATAAATTTATTGGAGTGATATCTGATTTAGATTGGTATGAGATCAATATCAGGATTTTATGGTTGTTTGAATAGATGCTTTCTCTGTTTAACAGCCAAGCTGAAAAAAAAATGCTTGGCTTAAACTATGTATATTTTTTGCTTCTCATTTTTGCTGAAATGAAAATTAAGTAAAAATAGTTTCATACAATGCTACACATTGGCCTGAGGTGAAACATTTCATATGTTTTAAGTAAAACAACAAAGGGAGGATTCACAAAATAAAAATTCCTTAAACTGCTGTTCTCTTCCTCTCCCTTTTGCTCACTAGTTCAAGGTTAGACCTTTCAATCATACTTGGAAAAATAGGTCCAACTACTGCATTTTTGAACTCATTTCAAGACAATGCCTTAACAAAAAGGCTATATGCCATTCTAAGAGAAAAGGTTGTCTCCTTTTCTGTGATGTTTTTACACCAACTTTAAATAGCATTCATAATTGTACAAAAAATCAGATTAATCTGATCCAATTCAGATATCCACATCTGGATATCCCCAGTTTCCTTTAAATAACAGCAAGAAATAGACACTTTGAGGATCTGATTACCTTAAGATCTAAAATAAGCTTGACATTTTTCTCTGACCTTCAAGTTGTAAATGTGCATTCCCCTTCTTATGACACCAAGCTCTTTGACTGTATGCCAGATGACCTTTAATGTCACTGAGGACACTTCTGTATACACTGTCCTCTACAGCACCAGATCTCTACCTGACACAGATCATACAGACACTCTGTTGCTGTGTAAAACCAGCAGATGCTGAGCTGGGCAGATATGGATATATTTTGAAGTGTTCAAGATGTCCAGTTTATATATTTGTCACACTCTTGGCTGAAGAATGCCTTCCTACTTTCCAGTCAGACTTAAGCCAGAGCAAATAAAATGCATAAAATGCAGATGCAATCATTTATTCATAACATATAATATGCAGGTGTTTTTGAGAGACAAAAGTGATAAAATGAAATGCAAGTACCACTTATTCTACTTCCTAGTATGATCTCAACTTCTAAACAGTGCTCATTCCTGACTCTCAGCTTGGACCAGATAATGGCTGTTCTGACTTGTTCCAATTTGGGACAATCACAGGGTTGAAGTATCTATTTCCCTCTTAGGTGAATTGTAACAACAGTTCAGGTGATTTAAACTGAGAATCTCTATTTCTTTTTCCTGAATGTGGAATGAGTCCTTATCAAAAGCACAAATGTAACATGGAGTTTTGTAGACACGCTGAATATTTAAAGCAAAGTGAGATGAATCTCTGGAGTTCCACCTGCCAGATGAACATGTGAAGCACCAGAGAAGAGGGCAGTTCCTATCCTTATGTACTTATCTGACTCTTCACATATCAGTCTATGCATAGTTCATGCAAAGCAGAGCATCCTAACATCACCTCACAGAATCTTACAGATCAATAACATTCAAGAAAGAGAGGGAAGACACTGAGTTAAATGTTTAGAGTGAACCAAGGCTTGAAGGTCCTGCCTGTCAGATGGCTTATGTAGCCTCATACATGTATGGACACTAAAGGCAATGCCTCCAAAGCCAATGGGTCAGATTTATTCTACTCCATTTTCCCATAATCCTTATCAGAATGAAAGCTGGTGAAGCCATCCTCTTTTTCCCTCTGGAAATGTCAAAATGTAAGTTCAGACACCTCAAACATACATTTGAAATCTATTAATTAAAAGAGAAAAGAAAATTTTCATGCTCATGTACCCAAACAGACATTTCCCCACCTCCCACCCCCATTTATGTGAATGTTGACATGCAAAATAGATTGTTTCACAACCAATCAGTAAATTCACACTTAATTTGGAAATTTTGTGAGAATGACTGAAAGCATTTTTAGATTGCAACACATCCATTGTTTGAAAAAATGGCTTTAGCTCTAAGCACAATTAGTCTAAGATGCACTCAGTAGTTCTCACAAATAGTGCACAAATCTGCTGCCCCCTATTTGCTTTGTGTTACCCTTATTTCCCTCAGCAGGATGAATCCTACAGGATTCACAGCTAGACTACATAGATCTACACTAGATGATGGTCACATCCATGACTGCAGTAAGAATATAAATGCCCTTCTCTTCAATAACCTGGCAACTGGGGGAGGTCTGCTGTGCAACACAAAGCTGATTTTAGCATTTCATATGTTGTGCACACATTTTGAAGGTGCTACCTAATTCAATAAAATGTTGTGTTTCCTTCCCCTCTCTCAGCTTGTATAAATCAGTGCTTGAATAAGCCTTTGGGGTCACTCAAGTGAAAATTTAGGGAGTGAATGAAGTTTCCCTTTCTTTTTCTCTAAGCAGATTGCAATCTCAGTAGAGAAAACAGTATACCACTGAAGCCAGGAAAGAGGAGGAGGGCAAGAATTCTGCTGCAGAGGATTTGTGAGGTGTGGAGTTATTTTAATATTGCTGGATGAAAAATCTGTTACTAAAATAAGAGTCGGAAATGAATCCATCTCCACCAAAGTGGAGGAATGTTGGCTTCAATAGTTTTAAATGCTCCAATAAAAATGCTACTTTTTCATAATTCTATGTTCACTTTCGGATTGGTGTCCATAAATTGCTGACACTTGATGAAAGTTTTTCCCTAGGCATTTCATTGTTGTTATCTTTATCTATGTTTATATATATAGGGCTATAATATAGTCCTATATATGAAGTTCTTAAACCATGTAGTAGCTCTCCCACTCAATTTTGCCTCTATGCCTTAGGAAAAAAATTTGTGTTTCAAAAGGACCATTTGGGCTTTGAATATTTTTAAGGAAGGATATTATCTCTGGCCAGCCTGGTCCACAGTCTGAAAATTCTCATGGTGATTATTTCCCCACTTATGCAAAATTTCCATCTTCTGTATTCTGTCTCTCATCCTGTTTGTGCACCCATAAAAAAAGTCTGGGTCCATCCTCTGTGCATCATCTTATGAGGTAGTTGTACACAACAATACAATTTCCTCCAAAGCCTCCTCTCCAGGATGAACAAATTCTGTTCCCTGAAGTTCTCCTTTCATCTCATGTGCTCTAATACCCTGATTACCTTCACATTTCTGCTAAAGACAGTCCAGTAGATTAGTGTATTTGTTTTGGTCAAATCATCCATAAAACCAGTCTAATGACTTCAAATATGAGGACCAAGCTAAGATCCTTGTTGTATGTATTTTGGTGCAGGGATTCCAAGCTTCATTTTTCTTCCAAATCTATGTTTAATTATTAAATTACAGTTCTTTGTCACATTTTCAACATTGTAGAAATAGTTCTTCTTTATATAAACAATAAAATGTTCATTTTGATGTAAATAAAACAAGGATAACCTTTCAAGAGTCTTCAAGTCCTTTGGGAGCATATACATTCATATCTGTAGGCAAGTCAAGCAGTGCAGCATGTTAAAAATAAATCACACAACTTGTGCAGAAATCCTTTGAGTAAGATATTGATTATAAAGGTGTGATTCTTTGATGAAAAACATGAAGTTGTCCTGTCTGAAGTATAGAATGAAAATGTGACTCTGAAATATTTAACAAAACTACCAAAATTTGTGGAAACTGATAATTGATAGTGCAACATGCTTGCAACTTGAAATATGTTTTTGTGGAAACTGATAATTGATAACGCAACATGCTTGCAACTTGAAATATGTTCTACTTTTTACTCCATTTTGAAGAACTAATTTGTAGTCTGTTAAAACACATGGCAATTCCTGAGAACAACTGCCAGACTTTTAAAGTACTTGAATTTGATATTTAATAACCTAGTATATAACTTGGTAGTCAGACTTTTAAAGTACTTGAATTTGACGTTTAATAACCTAGTATATAACTTGGTAGCAAATTCACCAGATAGACATGCATGAATTCCAAGAATAAGGTTCTACGTGCATCACTTAAGCTGGAGGTCTCCATCTGTTCTTGGAAGGGATTAATTTTACTGTGCATCACTTATGCTGGAGGTCTTAATCTGTTCTTGGAAGGGATTAATTTTACCAGTAATCTAACCAAGCCCAGGATTTAAAAAGTCTTGAGGACTACAGGCTTTTTTTAATGAACAGTTCCATTGACATCATCAAAGTCTTGTGCAAGTAAAAGATGGATAATTTGAGGAAGTTCACAGTTCTCAAGAAATGAACATTTCCACTGACATCATCAAAGTCTTGTGTAAGTAAAAGATGGGTAATTTGAGGAAGTTCACAGTTCTCAAGATTTTGGGGCATAGTTTTATATCAGACAGCTACAACTCCGTAAATCACAAAGATTAAAAGATGAAGTGTTGCCAGCATTGTAATTTAGCATAAGGGTATGCAAAGAAGGAACTGAGCTAATTGTTCAGTAAAATATTTTTAGCATATTGTTACTGACAACTGTTCAATAAAATATTTTTAGCATATTGTTACTGATTAAATTAATTCCCAACCCAGGGTGTGGCTCATGCATATGCTTTTAATTTAATTTGAATATCTCCAGCTTCATTTCTGAACATTCTATGACTGGATTTCCCAAAACACGTTGCTATAATATAAAATGGCAAGAACTAGAGGAAACCTTACTTAATAAGGTAGATACGGTTTTGTTTAGCCTCATAAGAGGAGTACTAAAGACATTATTCTGCTTTTACTACTTTTCCAGTTCTCAGTTTTGTTCTCTCTATATATAGCAACTCCAGAGAGACTCTAGAGGTCACCTTATGTTTCATGTATCACATGAAACAAGCATAAAGAAAGAAAACCACATATGTATACATTGCATTCTCATATAATCATAAAATCATGAGGATTGGAAAAGACCTCCAAGAACACTGCATCCAACCTTTGATTGAACACCACCATGCCATCTAAACTACAGCACTAAGTGCCACATCCACTTGCTTCTTAAACACTTCCAGGAATGGTGACTCCACCACTTCCCTGGGTGGACCATTCCAGTGCTTAACATATTAACATTTCTTTCAGTGAAGAAATTCTTTCTGCTGTGCAACCTGAATCTCCCCTGGAGCAGCTCAAGGCCATTTCCTCTTGTCGTGTCAGTAGCTTACTGGGAGAAGAGGCCAATCCCACCTTGCTACAAACTCCTTTCAGGTAGTGGAAGAAAGCAAGAAGGTTTCCCCTGAGCCTGAATACTGAGCCTCTCTATGACCAAGATGTCCTCCAAGCACTACATCTCCCACCAGCCCTTCCCTCTTTTTTGTTGAACGGTTCACCAAAACATAAACATAAAAACTCTGTTTTTATGCATTTTCCGATAGTTCTGATTATACACTCGTACTCTGTTATCTTCTTTTTTATAAATATAGATTCTATTTGAAATATGTAGAAGTTTTAACTGACTTCTAATTCTAGACTGCAATGGAAAAAAAGCAATAAACACATATCCACTGAAATGAGCCTTATAATTTTTAAATATTTAGTGCCACATCGTTCGCTTGAAAGATCAAAAGTCTGCCCTGGCATGCTATACTTCCTGGTGGAACACAAGGATAATGGAAAAGTGTTGTCAATGCTCTGCCATAAGTACCTGCCTAGCCAAAAGTAATTTTCCTCTACAGAATAATATACCAATATTTAAGGAGATTTTGCCATTCTCTGTTCTAAGCACTGTGTGAGGATTGAAAAGACTCACAGTTCAGAAAGGGAAAGAAAATGCCTATGATATTAATTTTCTGTTGTATTGAAAGAATGACTGGCCATCATCTACTGCAAAGGTCTGAAAGTTGGGCCAAACACTGTTATTATCTTTGTTTAAGGTAATCAGTATAAAAAGGAAACAATATATGTCCTTGAACAACAAACAATGCAACTATAGCAGTGAGTAAAACATATCAAATGCAGTAGTCTATGTTTGCCAGCAGTATATGGAGTCACATTCTAAAGGGGAAGGTTGAGAAGAGTATGGGATTATCATAATTGGTATCAGATGCCAGTCAGATGTGCTTTTTGTTTTGGATGCATTTGGGTTGGTGTTTTCATTGATTTTTGACACTGTTTCCTGACTATGTTGCTGATCACCTCTCCTCCACTACAGATGCCATGCCAATTCTGCCAGTGTAAAAGCATAGAAAGTCAGTCCCTAATCCAGTTCTGACAGAACAGTGAATATTAGATTAAATAATCTGAAGAGCAGAGTATTTTCTCTCAGTTGTGCTTAACTAGTTTCATCCTGTATCTGAGAAAATTATATTGCATCCAATCCATTTGTGCTTTAGTCAAGTTGCATCTTCACCTTTCTCTCTTAAGGGGAAGCAGAGGATAAAGGGTTTTCCTCATGAGCTAAGTGTTACTAAAGTAATAACAGCTCTGGGTAACTAATTCCTTGTCTGAAGGATGACATTGTCATGTTTATTATTATCATCAGTGGTTTTAATTTTTGTTCATATATATAGGAAAATAGAACACCCATGCCTGGAAGGATGAACAGTTTTTCTATGAAAAAAAAGTCTAGGTAGCATTGCTATGATGTTCTTACAATTTAAATTCTTCAAGTCTAGGTAGCATTGTTATGATGTTCTTACAATTTAAATTCTTCTACTTTCAAACAGTGAAAAGATCTTAATGCCAGACACTGTCCTTTAAACTAAACACTGTTCTCCCAGAATTTAGTGATTTTGCTATTGCAGTTTTATATTGGCACTTCAAAAGACATAGTGAAGACCATGATGATCCCAAAGTACATAATCATAAATCATCCAGGCTGTGACAGTAACATAGTTTGATATTGATTTCTTTTTTTAAAGAAAGACTTTATAAAGTTAGTCTCAAAGGAACTCCTCAGTCTTTCCTCTTCAGCAAAGTGTTCTGAGGAAGATGAAATGCATGCCTGTGGTTGGTATTGGTATTCCAACCTTAGCTGGGTTGCCAAGCATTTCAGCTGGCAGTATTTTTTCCTCATAAGCCACAGAGCAATGTAACTCTTCTGCTGAAATAATTTTAATACTTTCCAGAATGTAAAATCTGGATTTAATACAGGGTTCTTTTCACAGAAAACCCCACTAAGGCCCAGGTTGCATTAAATGTATACAAGTGGCATTACAGATGCAAACTGCTTCTCTATGTAACAACAATGGCATCTACTTTGTAAATACTGCAAAACCACACATACTCATTGGTATCTATACTGAACACTAACACAGTTACACATCTTTCCTCATGATTATTCTAATGGTTCAAATGATATGTATTTGTGATGACTCACAGTAAATATGCATAGCCCACACATGTGCTACTCACATATTCAAACTTCAAAAGAATGCAACTGTGAAGCCAAGCAGTTAGAAGTCCTAAAAAGCAGAATTAGGTTTGCCTATGGGTGCAGTCTTTGATACTGTGATCCCATGCTGATTTTTCATCAGGATCCTTTTTCCGTTTAGTAAATTGGAGGAGGGGCAATGTTCTCTTATTGAGAGAGTCCAGCATATGATCCTATGCCTGATTTACTGACACATTAGACAATGTCCTTGAACACCAAGTATGCCCACTCCTGGAAAGAAATCTTTTAGAAGTCAAAGTGGGTAATAAATACAGGGTACATGAGTTATTATGCTATCCTGGTTAATACCAGGCACCATCATGGCATTCAGAGTAGCCTCTTCTCTAGCTAACTTGCTTTCTTAGAGTGGGGATTGTTTTGCTCTTCAGTCACATATAAACTCAAAAAACCTCTAGGTGGCTTTACCATCAAATGCCACATATAAATAGCAATTAACTTTAAAAGTCAAGAGGCTGAGAGAAATAAAATACCAAAGCCACTATGAAGAATATGTGTGGGATTACTCTTAGCATAAACCTTCATTAAAAGGGTTTGAACTTCAATTATTGCTATGACTGCTTGTTGACATCTGAAAGATCTGTTCTATTGACTCAAAGTTACACATTCTGCATCTGTTTTCTGATGCCAATTCAGATGGATGCCTGGAAGAGCAAGTGAGCCTGCTTGACTCAGCAGCATGGAATGATAGAAAATTTACTGGAGAAAACATTACAATTGCTTCAGTTACTCAAAATCCAATTTTTCTGAAGATGAAGCTAAGATGCATCTACATTTAGGAGCAGAGAAATACAGACCAGCTCTTCTAGCATCTGGACTGGCAGGTCAAAGGCAGCTTTGGTCTAGTAGCATGTGGTTGTACTGATCAATGCTTCCTCTAAGGAGAGACAGCTGGATCAGCAAAGCCAGAACTGTGCTATTGTGTATGAATGGTTTCCAGTGCACTGTCAGCTCTATTCCCCACTAAGAGCCAGGTGGTGTGTATCTGTCAACATCAGCAAGATGCTTCCCACCAAGTCTGCTAACCAGAACATATTTAAAGCTCGTTTACTTTCCAGCTACACATACAGGAAATACAATTGGTGAGGCAATATGAGAGACAAGAAGGGTATGGGTAGTAAGGGTAGTATAAGAAAAGCAGCACAAAAAACTTTTAGGATTAAGTTATCTGCTCTGACAAGTAATCAAATTGTGTAACACTTTTCATAGTACTCTATTTTCAGCAACACTTGGCTACTGAATTAATCCCAGTTGAAGCCAGTAAAATGAAGTAGAGACTGCTGAATTTATGAAAGCCTGCATTCCTTGTGGCAGAAGCCATTGCAACATTTCTTTTGTTTCTTGTCAAACAGGTCCTCATTATCACTTACCTAATGAGGCAGTGTGATACAGTGGAGGAAATGAATGCCCACAATTGTCATGGCAGCCTGCTTCACTGGGATTGTCTGCACATTCAGAAGGCACACTGAAATTTTTAGTTTCCCTCCTTTGATTTATTCACCATTCTCAAAGGAATATGCTCCCTGTCCTTGTTAGACCACACAGAAGTCACTATTGCTAGACTAGACAAGAACATAGGGACATGATAACACTGGTTTTATCAAGGTCATAATTAAAATTTATTTGCAGTTCTGAAGGAGAAGAATGACAAACTTGTGCCTGTACTTAAACATCAGGCATAATTCTATAGCTGCTTCAGTGTGTTAATTATCTCAGAAGAATCAGTGTCCCATCCTTTGAGCCACTTTGAGCAGAATATATGTTGAGGTATGTGCTTCTTATTATGATTAAGGCAGCCACCTGTTTGACTTTTTTCTTGGACTTGTTTTCTCATCAGAAACATTTATTTCCTCAGAAGTCTGAATCCTTGATAAGATTTTCATTTAGATTGTATTATTCCGACATTCAATTTATAGCCCAAACATAATTTGAATTATCATGCTGACTTTTAGTTACAAGTAATGTTACTCTGCTATCCAGTCTCTTTTACTCTACATTTCACATAGATTTTGTTTTGCCTCTATATTTCCTTCCTTGTTTTTAAGCCATAGATTTTGGTCATACGGTCTGAGTTCAGGTTTTCTACTAGTCTCTGCTATGCAGTAGCATTCACTTTTTTTGCTTGTTCCACTCATTTCTGAGCTACCCTATGTTCAGCTCCTGTTGTCTGTGTCTTTGCATAAGGCATATTCTCCTTTAACACTTGACTTCACAATGCAGAAGACAGGAGTTTCTTTTTCTCCCTTTTGATATCTGGCCTCAACACAGCCTGGAAATAATTATCTTACGACAATGGGCTGACAGCACAGTTCCATTCCAGGGTTAGTGAATGAACCAAGGCAAAAAGCAGCACAGTCTATTGGTTTATGGGAATGACATACATACAGACAATTTTAGAGAGGAGTAAACTTGAATCATAGAATGGTTTGGGTTGAAAGGGTCCTTAAAGATCGTCAAGTTCCAAGCCCCTGCTGTGAGCAGGGACACTTTCCACTAAACCAGGTTGCTCCGAGCTGAATTCAATCTGGTCTTGAACACTTCCAGGGATGGGACAGCCACAGCTTCTCTGGCCAACCTGTTCCAGTGCCTCACCACCCCCACAGTAAAGAATATTTTCCTAATTTCTAATCTAAACCTACTCTTTCAGTTTGCAACCATTTCCCTTTATCCTGTTACTACATGCTCGTTACAAGTCGGTCTCCATCTTTCTTGTACACTGCCTTCAGGTACTGGAAAGCTGCAATTAGGTTACACCAAAGCCTTCTCTTTTCCAGGCTGAACAACTGCAATGCTCTTGGCTTTTCCTTGTAGGAGAGCTGCTTCACCTAGTCAACTTGGTGGTCTTGTTGTGACCCAAGTGCAGGATCCAGCACTTCACCTTATTGAACTTCATACAAGTGGTCTCAGTACATCGATCTAGCCTATCCAGATCCCTCCACAGAGCCTTTCTACCCTCCAGCACATCAGCACTCCTGCCCAGCTTGATGTCATCTGTGAACTTACTCAGGCTGCAGTCAATCTTTGTCCAGATCATCAATAGAGATACTAAACAGAACTGAAATATCAGTATGCTCAGTGAGAACAGAAGATTCTGGATTTTTGTGGTCAAGTTTTAGCAAACTGCTAGTGATTTCACATAAATTGGACTTTTCCAAGATTTACATTATAAGTGGTTTCTTGTATGGAGAGCAAACAGCACATCAGTGACACACAGACCACCCTCTTGCCAGATGTCAAGTTGCTGCTCCAACATATGAGGAGGGCACAAGAGCCGCCAAAATAAAGGTTACGGGATTGTTTTCTTAACAGCAAAAAATAGCATGTTTTTCTCTTGCTTCACAGCAGAAACATTTTGGCTGAAATTTTCCAAAAGATTTCTTCATAAGGCAAATGCCATGCATGGAAAATTTCAACCTAAACAGTTAGTTTGGCAAAAATATATGCAACTAGGTCTTATAACAGGAAATGTTTTTGCCTTAAGACTAAGCAGTGCTAAAAATTCAGCATATGATTTACTCAGCATCACCTTATTGCACTGAAAAAGATATTTAGTGGCTTTCAAGGCCAAGCTGTGAGTTTGGATGGCATGAGTGCTAGCTCCTAGTTGATGCTGACAAGTGATGACTACCAAGATTCTCTTTTAACCACAACCTTTGCACATTCTTTTTTTTATTTTTTTGCAGTGCAGCTGATCACATTCCACAGCTACACCATATTTTAGGAAGTTCTTTACCAGGTTTGATGCTCATGGTGATTTCAACAAAGATGAAGAGAAGAGAAGGATGGCTTGGGAAGTTTTCACCAAAGCCAAGTGCCGGGTCTTGCATTTTGGCCATAACAATCCCGTGCGGCACTACAGGCTGGGACAGAGTGGCTGGAGAGCACCAGGCAGAAAAGGACCTGGGAGTTTGGATAGACAGGAAGCTGAACATGAGCCAGCAGTGTGCTCAGGGGGCCAAGAAGGCCAATGGCATCCTGGCCTGGATCAAGAACAGCATGGGCAGCAAGAAAAGGGAGGCGATCGGACTTGGTGCTCGTGAGGTGATACCTTGAGTACTGTGTTCAGTTCTGGGCCCCTCAGTTCAGGAAGGATATTGAGGTGCTGGAGCAGGTCCAGAGAAGAGCAACGAGGCTGGTGAAGGGACTGGAGCACAAGTGCCATGAGGAGAGGCTGAGGGAGCTGGGGGTGTTCAGCCTGGAGAAGAGGAGGCTCAGGGGAGACCTTATCACCCTCTGCAACTCCCTGACAGGAGGTTGGAGTCAGGTGGGGGTTGGTCTCTTCTCCCAGGCAACCAGCAGCAGGACAAGAGGGCACAGACTCAAGCTCTGCCAGGGGAGATATAGGTTAGATATTAGGAAGAGAGTTTTTACAGACAGAGTGATCAGGCAGCTTTGGTGGGCACCCAGTGTCCAGACAGGGTCAACCCAGTGTACAAATATTAGAGGGGAAAATGCAGAAATCAAGCATATTGCAAAGTCAGAGCCTTAAGGCTGAAGAATAAACTGAAAAGAAATTTAACCATGTTAAATATTTTGAAATCATAGAAACTAGTTATTGGATAGACAGATAACCTCACATCTTCCATGTAGAGACATCTTGTAATAATTTTGTGATTGACACAAAATGGCTTTGTTACAGGCAGCAAGAGAGTAGTATTCTGGCTCTGTGATTTCTAATGAATCAGTTGACAGATAGAGATACAATCTTCAAGAGGAAAAAATAATTAACTAAGTTTAATATCTAGAAAAGCATTGAGGAGCAAGAATTACCTATTTCATATGAAGGCTAGATCTGTCATTAGAAATGAAGGATTAAATCCTCATGATTCAAGAAACTAATCCTCAAACTGAGCATCCAGTATCTCAGGATTCAAAGCAAAAACTGATAATGCAAAAGCAGAATACAGTTTTCTTCTTTCTCTTTGTACAAGTGGAATTTTACCTGCTGGCAGCTCAGCAGACATTGATGTTCAATTTTTACAAGGAGAGAGCTGCAACTTTCTACATAAGCATTGTTGGACTTACTTTATTACTAAATATGCTTCCATTTCACCTTTTGGCAGAAGAAAAGTTGATGATAAATAATAAATTTATAGGGAGACAAAATAAAAAGAGACAAAATAGTCAGAAAGTATATATTTCTATTTTTTCTGAAGGCTTTTATTGCACTTCCATCTTTTTATATTTAGATTTTATCCTTGGAAAGTGATTGTGTCTAAAGGGAATAATGGAATTTAGAAAGAAATGTCGGTACCAAATTCTACATTCCATTTACCTCAACTAAGAAATTCATTTTCACAAGAAAGTAGTGCTGAACCTCAGTCACAAAGATGCCATAGAAATACTGATACCAGCTTTGCTGATAATTTTTTACATTTATTTCATTTCATCTACTCATAAGAAGCATGGCCCAGTGAATCAAATGGCAGCTGGAATGTTCCTGGTTGGAAAATAAGAATGCTGTTTTTAAAAAAATGATAAAGTTTGAACATTTGGTTTCATTTTATAACAGAATAAAAATGACAGCCTTTTAAATATTTAATTTTAAATACAAAAGACAGTCTTGCTTGTTCTCCAAAGCAGCCTGCACCCCAGTGGTTAGGATGCTGGAGTAAAATCCATTTGGAATATTTTCAATAAAGTTGTTGGGAAATTTTGTTGGGAAACAGCCGTTTTTTAAAATGGGAAACAAATCTGTTTATCACAATGTCCTTAGAAGAATTTTCAGACCTAGGGCAACATATCTCATTCAAGATGTGCAAGTGCCCTTGCAAGGGGATTTGAACTTAATTCTTCTGAGTCCCTAATGAGTACCCACAGAAAGATGACCATTAGGTTTAGACTTGATTTCCTACTTTGAGACAGACTTCCCATGTTATCTTGGATAAATTGCTTTGGTCCAGATTACTTAAAAGAATTGAATGTCTAAGCTCACTACATAGGCTCATTTTTTCCAGTTTGACTGCATAGTCTAATCTTACAAAGAGGCCAGAACACATGTCAGAACAAGATATGGAAACACCAACTACAGACCATCAGTGGGTAAGATAACAGCTTGACATTTACATGTTTAGTAGTGGTGGGAACAAATACACTGAGATTGAGTACTGGTGGCAAAGTATGCTGAAATGGTGTGGGCAACCAAGTTTCAAGTTCACACTCGGCTCACAAAGCTGCAGACTTTAGATCATTCAATTGAGCTATTGGCATAGCTGGCAACTCTGTCTTCTGATCTGCTTTATAGATCAGTCAAACTACATTTTACAGCTATTTTACCCAAGAGACTATGTGACTGGGAACAGTTCCAGAACCTCACTGCTTTGATTGCCAAATAGCTTTTTTAATCCATTAATCAAAAAGTATTAATCTACCATTTTACACTCATTTGCAATTATGTCCTTTGACTTAAATGGCTTCTTCCTTCACTGGAATTTGTGTACTTGATGTATGTAGAGCTAGCAATCATAGCCATTCTAAACTTTGGGGTTTTTCTAGGTTAGACAACAAATCCCTTTACTATCCCTTTGTAAATAAAGTTTCTCTCTGTTGCAGTATCCACTATCCCTCGTCCACACACAGAATTTTAGAACTGTTTAGGTAGGAAAAGACGTCTAAGCTCATTGAGTCCAACCATCACCTGGTTCACCATTAAACCATATTGCCAAGTGCCACACCCACAGGCCTTTTAAACACTTCCAGGGATGGTGATTCCACCACTTCCCTGAGCAGCTTATTATGATATTTGACCACTCTTCCAGTGACTAAATTTTTCGTAATATCTCATCTAAACCTCCCCTTGAGGCCATTTTCTCTCATCCCGTGTTTTTTTTATCTAGGGGAAGAGGCTGACCCCCACCTGGCTACAACCTCCTTTCAGGGAGTTGAAGAGGGTGATAAGGTCTCCTCTGAGCCTCCTTTTCACCAGGCCAAACACCTACAGCTCCCTCAGTTGCTCCTTCTAAGACTTATGCCCTAGACCCTTCACCAGCTTTGTTGTCTTCCTCTGGACACCTCCCAGTGTGATTTTTTTTGCAATCACATAGCATGCTTCTCCATCTTTTTCCAGTAATACTTTGCTGTATGGACTTTAGGATACCTCAGCTTTTTCCAATATGGAAAATCACATATACATATATATATATATATGTATTTCACTGGCGACACCAAGCTATGTGGGGCAGTCCACACGCTGGAGGGAAGGAATGCCATCCAGAGGGACCTTGACAGGCTTGAGAGGTGGCCAATGCAAACATCATGAACTTCAACAAAATGAAGTACAAGGCACACCCACAGGTTGGGTGGGAAAGTAATTAAAACCAGCAGCAAGGAGAAAGACTTGGGAGTAATAGTGGATGAGAAGCTCACCATGAGCCATCAGTGTGCACTAGCAGTCCAGAAAGCCTATTAAATCCTGGGCTGCATCAAAAGGAGTGTGGGCAGAAGGCCAGAAGAGGTAATTCTTCCCCTCTACTCTTCGCTCTCGTGAGACCCACCTGGAATACTGTGTGCAATTCTGGTGTCCTCAACATAAGAAGGACATGGAAGTTTGGGTTGTTCAGCCTGGAGATCTCATAGCAACTTTTCAATGTCTGAAGGGCCTACAAGGGAGCCAGAGAGGGAGTCTTTGTTAGGAATTGCAATGACAGGACAAGGTGTAATGTATTCAAACTGAAGGATGGGAATTTTAGGTTAGATATTAGAAAAAGATATTATCTGTGAGGGTGGTGAGACACTGGCACAGGCTGCCCAGGGAGGATGTGGCTTCCCCAACCCTGGCAGTGTTCAAGACCAGGCTGGATGAGCCTTGAGCAACCTGATCTAGTGAAGAGGTGAGGGTTGGGACTAGATGATCTGTAAGGTCCATTCCAACCTTTAAATTCTATGATTCTATAATTTGATTCTGCTTGTGTCATCAACAAATTTTGTTAGATAATTTCTACTAATTGCACCAAGTTCAATACTGAAAATGTGAAATAACATTGTCCCGGAGACTGACCATTGAGGAGCTTGAGACATAAACAGTTTTCAGCACAATCTGCCCTGTTTAATGCATTACTTTTGTTTTCTGTCACCCACACAAAGTTTCATGCACCATTTTAATTACTCTTACTTACTCTGTACTGGTCTTAGTTACTGTTGTGTTCAGCTCTAGACTCAACCTCTGCTCCTGCTACAAGACTTGAACTTCTGTTCCAGCTTCAGATATCAGAGATTTGAATGTGATCCTCACATTACAGGGGGAAACAGAACCTGGAAGATTACTGACATCCCTTCATAATTCCTGATTTCTTGTGACTGCAGAAATATCCTTCTAAGCAGAGTCATTGTAAGAACTGTTTAATACCAGGGGAATATTTGGAACTGTGAAGTGCAGAAAAACTCCTGATAAGTGAAGAAAAAGTCCTGATAAGTTAGAGGCAAGTGGGGCCTCTAACTGACAGTTATTATTCCACTGGTCAAAGAGCTGTACCTTATGTGCAACAACCATGAGTGAGGTGCTATATCTCTCTGAGGAGATTTGCCTTAGTCATCCTATGTGGCAGCTGCAATTTTGCAAGTATAAGGTTACTTCCAGTGTGTCTTGTTCATAGTTTTGAGTCAGGTATAAACAACTTCTGAATTTATTGTCACATGCTGTATAATCCTCAATTTGTAATGTATGCAGAATCAGAAATATGGTCAAAATATGTGTAATTCTGCAAAATCCTTTTTAGTGTTTGATCACATTCATTGCTTTGTCGTCAAATTTAATACAATAAATGCTAATGAAGTAGTAGAATATATTCTATTGGCAGCTGGAAAAGCTACTGATATCTGGTTTTCTCTGTTTAATTTTCCTCTGTTTTAACATAAGCATTTTTCTAGCATGAATGGATGCAGATTTTCCATTAAAAACTGTTAGCAGTGGATGAGTAAATGTCTGCCAATGTTACAGCCAGTTCATGAAGAATCCAGCTTCACGGTCTCGCCAACACAGCAATTAAGACCACATGTGCTAGAGAGGGAAGGGAAGCCTATGCATAGTGATGACAGTCCCATCAGGCCTGATGGCTGCCTTTCCAGTCCCAAATTTCAAAGACTTTTTAAAGCATATCTGCTTATTATAAAGTTTCTGGTTTGTGTTTGTAAAATCCACGATGCTCCTTTCTATAGTAATATTCATCTCTTGTTTGTCTATTTATATTTATGTCTTACTATGTCAGGAAAAGTCAGTTTTCAAGTGATTTAACTCAAGAGGAAATAAAACATACTAATGTTGAGGATGTATATACATCTTGTATCTTTAAAGACAGGAAGATGTATATAGATGTGTGTGTATGTCAAAAAATATACAAGAATATTAAGCCTACAAGTGTTTAGACCATGAAGAACTTCTGGGAATGGCACCAGCCTTCTACACCTCAGTCAAGGGATTTTCTTTAGTCCTAATCAATGCAGGATTGTGTCACTTGGTTAGGAGCCTGAGTGAAATTAAGTTGGGGTTATGCTCCAGTCCCTTCTCATCAAGTGTACAAATCATGCTAGAATAACTGGATCTTCATAATGTATTTTGAGAAAGGGACTGTGAACTTGGATGGCTATGGAACTTCAAATATACTACTGCTATAAAGTTTAATAATGATCTAAGCAATTAAAATATATAAATGGTGAATACATATATGTGGGTCGTTGCTGTGATTAAAACATAAATACAGCTGCAAACAGTAATAAAATGATAGCAGCAATCAAGGGACAGAAGGATCCAAAGTAGCATTAGAGTCTACTGACATACAGAGATCTTGCTGACCTTAACAGATGAATTACGTGTTTTTCAAAGAACAGCTTAACCTTGCTCGGTGACAACAGACACAGAAGAAAACAGGATTACTGAGGGATGGCACAGTGCCTGTGGTACCATGGAACAGTCTGTGTGCACACTTGAGCCAGCATGGAGGCATAAACACAGGCTATTGGTGCAGAGACCAGTTCCGTGATTCACAACTTAAATGGAAATTCCAGTCCCTCCTACATTCACCAGGTGAGCTGTGACTTAGCCACCCAGTGGGCACACCTGCCTCCAAAGTGTAGCCTGAAACTGGCAAGGTCAGCATGACACATCCCTCACATCAGCCACCAGGCTGCCATGGCCAGGCAGTTATACTGGCATCTCATGGCCCCTGTTAGTAGGCAGTTGGGTAAACTCAAGGCACAGCTTCACATCCCAGAATATGACTGGCCCTACAGCTTAACACCCTGCATGATGCCCTCTCAGTGCTACTGTCCCTCATCCGGACACTACCAGGAGGTATCCCCTGCCAGACCCCCTTTCCAGTGTGTTTTGACACAGACTCCCTTGTTTGGGAGGGGAAAAAGGCTGTGATTTGGGGAGAGGAGATGGGTTGGACTATTGGTCTTATAGGTGGAGAATGGTCCTCGCTCATTTTTTTGCTAGTTCTATTGGTCTCATCCTGTCACAGTACACTCCCCACAAGGCAGCAAGGAGCTGTTATCTATCTAAATTTTGAGGGAATTCAGTGCTATAGAGTGAAGATCTTGTAACAGGCAAATTCTGGATGCTTGGCTTGGAGTACATGGTGTGTTGCTCAGATAAGTACTGGAGCTGCTACAATTACTGAGGCATACTGCTGCAAAGAGATCAATATTTTCACTTATTGCAACAACACATCATCAGTAGGGTAAAACTAACCTGTCTCACGACGGTCTAATCCCAGCTCACGTTCCCTTTTGCCAGTTCATTAAGCATTGTGCCTGAAAGTGATTTTTTTCCTAAGACTCTAATCCTTTTTCACATACTCCAATAAACAAAATCATTACTTTCGCTTTGTAATGGTAACGTTCATCAGTGTCCCCTGCTATGCCCAGAGCTGATAAGAAGTGCTTTCAGTATGCTGAACTGCAGAAGCACAATATTTTGGTTAGGATGGGTACTGTCAGAGAAAGCCCTGACATCTAGCGACTAAAGGCTGGTAGGAACTGTAAATCCCCAAAGAGTTGAAACCACACTCATATTTTTTTAAGTCATGGCACTGTTCCAACAGGATGTCATTCTGTTACAGAATTGCAGTGAAGTGGTTAGGGTCAGAATTGCATTTAGGCACAGTCATTGTTGGATAACTGCCTGCCCAGCCTCATTCATTCACATACAGTACATATGTTTATAATGCATTTCAAGGCCTCTATAACATGGACTTGAAACCAAAAGAGAGAACAATAAAGATTTAACCAACCAGCATAGCTGGTTCATTTCCCAGTCTCTGAACTCTATCCAGAAGACACAGCCAGACATGGCTTGAAGAAAGAGCCCATAATCCAGAGAATGAAAGAAGAAGATGGAGAGAAAAGGAGTTTTCAGGACATCATTTGAGGAAAAAAAAAAAGTCTTCCTTACATATGGGACTAAGGAGTCTACAGATGTGCACAGGATGAAACCTTATCCTCAGCTTCAGGCATACATTTCTCAGGAAATCATTAACTTCCAGTGCAGCCCCTAATATTGTTCTGTTAGATAGAAGGGCCCTTAACTTGTACTTCCTCTTCACATAATGTCTTTCTGATATTTTAAGAAAATGGATTTATAATACTCTTGTACATGGATCCTAGTAATCAGGAAACGTGACTGCAAAATTAAGATTCATGCAAGAGGCAATTTAAAAGTCTCCTTTGGGGCACAGCTATGCTATGGAGCACAGGATAGTGCTGTGCAGAGCTATGTTGTACCAGGAGAGACAAGGGGAACTGTGGTTGTTCTGCCTGGAGAAGAAAAGGCTCAGGTGGATCTTATGAATGTGACACTGGAGAGCAGTAAAGAAGATGGAGCCAAGATCTTCTCTGGGTTTTCCAGTGACAGGACAAGAGGCTCTGGGAGCTAATTGAAAAACAGGAAAATGTATAGAAAAACTTTTTTCTTTTTAATGTGAAGCTGGCTAAGCACTGGAACAGGCTGCCCAGAGAGGTTGTGGAGTCTCCATCCTTGAAGATATTCAAAACCCAGTTGGATACAATGCTCTGCAAGATGCTGTAGCTGACCCCAGATTGAACTAGATGGTCTCCAGGGGTGTCATCCAGTCTCCAGCTGTGGTTCTGCAGTCTGTAAACTAGCAGTTATTGGCAGCCCTAGGACAAATCAGCCAGGCTGAGCTGGTGGGGTGCTGTGCCACTAACACAGTTTAACACTTCTGTCACCCAGGTTGGTGTCTCTGTGTGCTACTTGCATTTGGGCACTTAGAACTATTATGCCTTCTGTTAAGATCTGCATTGCTCCACACCAGTGTCCTAGATACAGCCTTGTATTCCTGGAAAATGCCTTCACTTTGAGTTTTCTTCATCCAGTTTTAACTGCTTTCAAGTTTTGCACAGCATTCAGAAGGTCTGGAGGTTCTATATGAGAAACCAAGAAACCAGAAACTTGGAATTATTATGTCCAAATGTAGCACTATTATCTGATCATTATATGATTAGTAAAACAGTTTTTGTTAAGAGGCCTGCAGAGCACACATTTGACAC